>NW_005871211.1:214293-413977 GCF_000147115.1 Myotis lucifugus | reverse complement strand
TTATATCTTATTATAATGATGTTCCTTAAAAGTATTAGAGTTGTATATATCTATGTAGCTAGCTCTTTCTCTGTTTTATACATCTTTACTTTATATTTTTCAATTTATTTATTAAAGGGCACTTTAATGTAGAAAATTTCAGCCAGACTCAAACCCAAACAAAAGAGCACAATAAACACTCCTGTCCATCATTCAGCCTCAATTATTATCAACTCATCTTATTTCATATTTTCTTCTCTCATTTTATTTAATTTTTAAATTTTTATTTTCTTATTACAGCAAAAGTTTTATTGAGTAATATTTACCCTTTTAAGTGTATAGATCTTTCACATAGTGAGGCATCATAGCATTGTGGATAAAAGCAAGCACTTTATCATGACTCTACTTTTCTCATTTACTAGCTTTATAACTGAGTCCATTACTTAAAAATCTCCGTGAGATCTTGAAAAGAGTTGCATAGAGATTAATTGTGACAGGATATACAAAGAATTCATAGAAAGCTCATTGTTAAAAGTTAAGTCTCCATGAAGCAGACTCTGATATTCAGTGTACAAGACATTAACTCATTATGCGCCATAAGCATCTGTAGACGCAAGCGACAGACCTTCCCCACATGCCATGCATATCTATTAAAAAAAAATGTTTTCCCTAAGTGGCCGCCCTGACCAACTTTCAAATCATTTTTTTGTGAGGATTTTCAGCTGAAAATTTTCAAGGACACCTGAATTGTAATATATTTATTTTTATAATATTCATTGCAAATTGATTTTTTAAATTAAATTCAAAATATCTTAGTGTGTGGGGATGGTTTCTGTTTTGGACGCGTGGCAGTTAACTGACTAAGTATGGAGTAGTTTGGAGATCAACACTTACGGAAAAGGGTTGAGGGAGACAATGTCTCCAGCTTGGTTTTGTTGAGACTAAATCTAAGTTATAGGCCTACTGGCAAGATGGAAAGTGGGTTTCTGACAAGGGCACATACTGTCTTGCTTTCACCAAGGAGTGTTGTGATGGAGGGACAGAACTCCGTGGCAGTGCCGAATGGATGAGGCCACATGAACAAGGCTTGAGCCATAACTGATCTGAATCTTGGTGGAACATGATATGATACCCCTGGAACATAAGAGCATGTATGACTGACAAGAAGATGCTGCAAGGCCATTTCCTCACTTGGCTTCCTTGTTTACCAAGGAGGCTGCCATGGGAAAGATTTTCATTGCCTCCCAGTTTCTAATGAAGATGAAACTCTCTGCCTTCCTTCCCTTGGGGTACAGGTATAGGCTACAAAACCACTTGGTTGCAGTCTAGATTGGGCACTTTAGCAAAATTGCACTCTATCACCTTTGTTGAATTTATCTTTCTCTTTTTTCCTCCAGTGTGGTCTGCACAAGAACCATGGTGAGCCAGTGCCTTTGAACACTCTTTTACTGTTGATGTAAGTCATACAGTGATGGCATCTTACAAAGACTTATTATTTCTTTACTGGTGTATCTGTCAGAATATGATCTTGTCTTGTGTGCTTGACAAGAAAGTGTTAGCTGTTAAAAGAAATGTACCATTTCTGCGGGTTCAGAGGATTGGGGGGAATCTGTGGATCCAATATTTTCAGGGGCATCACCCCAGATGACTCCCAAACTAGATTGAGATATTGTAATATCAGCATTGCCTTGACTGAGAGTGTAGCTTCCTTGGCTACAATGACAATAAATTCTGGGCCTGTCATCTGCTTTTTCTGCTCTCTGACTACAGGAGTTGCGAGACTCACTTCAGGCTACTTGAACTTCCGTACCTGGTGTTCAACTGACTATTAATTGTGTCCTACAGCAGTGACTCAGTACAAGTTGGTGGTCCTTTCTCAAACATAGATGATAGGCCTTCACTTTCATAGTTTTGTATACAGTGGATCTGAGGCAATGCCTGAATGTGGGCATTTATAGTAAATTCATTGATTTACACTCTAAGAATCACTGTTTCAGGACAGTTACTGAAGGTTAAAAATATCCATTCAATCCATTACCTTTATCATTACTGGCTCCTCTCCACCAGAATCTCTCAAGGACCTAATATTTCATCAATTGGAGCATTTTTTTTCTGCCAGGACCAAGTGAAATCACCATGTGAACAATTGGAGTCCTTATTGACAGTCAGGCAGACCATGGTCCAACTCCAATAATTTATCCTATTACCTGATTTCTTGGCACCCACTATTGTAGGCTGGATTCTCTAAGAAGACACTGAGATGTTGATTAGTGTTCAGGGTATTTATTAAGTCGTGTGTATGTGTATGAGCTGCATGTGTGGAAAGGAGAGGAAAGAAAGGATTGGGCAGAAAAGAAATCAAGCTCTCATGCAGACCCCGTAGTAGCTCTGGCAAAGAGCATCAAGAACTCTGGACTTACAATAGTCTATTAAAGTTGTCCCATATTGGTTCAAATGGTTGCGACTGCTACTACCAGTAATTGGATGTGGGCCACCCTAAAAAGGGCATGACTTTGGATAAATTGTTTCTGTGTCGCTGAGGCAGCTGATAGCTAAAGGCTGCTCACAGCACTTCTAACAACTGGGGCAAAAGTTCTTTTCTGGGTGGCATGTCATCATATCCTGGTCACTCAAAATAATTGGTGGTGATTAGTATGTCTTTTAAAATAATGTTTGCATAACTAAACACATGTATTTCTAGATATTTATTGATTGTGATGTCATTGCTAATTAAATAACTTTAATTAACATTTGTAATAGGCTATTTCTGATAGATAGTAAGGCGAGTTTTTTTTCCCTTGAAAATTAATGCTTTATTTGGTTATCTTACTAAACACTATTAGTTCCATTTTTTTTATAATTTGGAATTTTTCAAGCTTGTAAACCATATTGTCTGAAAATAATGAGGATTTATTTCTCTCTTTCAATATGCATGCTTATAGCTTGTTGCCTTTATGCATTGTGTTGATTAAGATTCAGTAAAAGATAAATAGTTGAGATAATGGGCTCTGATGCCTGTCTCTGTCTTTAATAGGAACCACTAACATCTCTCAAAATTATTTATTATGTTTAATGTAGGATTTTTATTAATATATCTTTCTAAGCATATGAAGACAAAGAACTTTTATTTCTAATTCATAAGTAATTTTATCATAAATTAGAGGCCTGATGCACGAAATTCTGCACTCGGTGTGGAGGGGGGGGTCCCTCAGCCCAGCCTGCACCCTCTCATAGTCTGGGAGCCATCCATCAATCGAACATCTTTAGCACTGCTGCGGAGGCAGGAGAAGCTCCCACCACCACTGCTATGCTCACCAGCCATGAGCCCACTTCTGGCTGAGCAGCACTTCCCCTGTGGAAGAGCATTGACCATCTGGGGACAGCTCCTGCATTGAACGTCTGCCCCCTGGTGGTCAGTGCGCATCATAGTGACCGGTCATTAGGCTGATCAGTCACTTTGCATATTAGCCTTTTATTATATACTAGAGGCCCGGTGCACAAAATTCGTGCACTGGGGGGTGTGGGGTTCTCTCAGCCCAGCCTGCCCCTCAGTCCGGGAGCCCTCAGTGGATGTCCTACTGACAGCCACAGTCTGGCAGCAGAGGCTCGGAGCAGGCATCCCGGTGTGTGTGTGTGTGTGTGTGTGTGTGTGTGTGTGTATGTGTCTGCTTGGGCCTGCCCCCAGCCCCCGCCACGTAGGCTCGGAGTAGGAGACCCTCTCTGTTGATCCTCTCAGGCTCCTGGCCTCCACTTGTACTCTCCCTTGAGCTGTGGCCAGAGTGAGGATGATGCCTGCAGGCCGCCCTTTCCTGCTCTGGGATCTCCAGGGCGACCCAGGAGCAGGCGCACATGGGGGCTATCTGCAGGCTGCCCTTTCCTGCTCACCGATGGCTGGATCACCAGGGCACCCGAGGTCAGGCCCTGCTGGGTGCTCCCTGTGGGCGGCACTTTCCTGCTCTCTAATTGCCATGGTGTCCCAGCTGGGGGCGGGGCTTAGGCGGCACGGGGCTTACGCGGCACACGGGGGTCCTGGCCCAGGGCTGCACACAGGGCCTGGATGGCGGCTCATGCTGTCCCGCCCTGCCTAAAGTATGCAAATTAGCCGCCATCTTTGTTGGTGGCTAATTTGGATATCACGCTGATTAGCCAATGGGAGGTGTAGCAAAGGTACGGTCAATTACCATCTTTGTCTATTATTAGATAGGAGGATATGCATCAAATTTCATTTATTTTTTTTTGCCTCTATTGGCTACTGTAGCTCTTCTTCTTGAATCTATTAATATACTGAATTAGATTTAAATTTTCTCTTATAGATCCATCATTTTATTTATTTGATAAACCCTAATGGAATATTATTCTTTAAAGTACAATGTCAAATTCTACTTTCAAATATTACTTTTGGTGCTCATCTTTTTTGATTTTGATGTTTGAATTGTATTAATCTCTTTAAATATATTGTGAGGTTCCATACATTTTTATATGAATGTGTTTTCAAAACAATACTGTATTGCAATTAAATATTTAAGAAAGAACTATTTTTATTTCAGTTTTGCTCCAATACCTGAGATCTTAGATAATGCATTCCAAAAGAGCAGATGTTGACAAACCACAGCCTATAAAATAGAAGAAAATAATCCTTGGGAGGCCATAGTTTCTTGGATCACATTTTGTACAATTGCATACGACATATTTTGCAAGTAGTGAAACATGCAATATCTATAAAAGCATTAAATATGCTGGGTTTAAACTTAGCTCCTTTAAAACATAAAGGTCATATATAAAATTACAAGAAAAAATAAACTCTACACTTCCTGATTTAAAAAAAAGTTCTATATTAACCGATGTTATCAAAAGAGCAACCTCAGACATTTGATTGGAATAAAATGTTACTTATTTTAAAATGGATGCATATTTTTAGCCATTAAATACCAGATATTAAAGTATGTGTAATTTTCAAATTGAATTTATAATGGTCCATAGTATCAACACTCAGATCCCACATCTCAGGAAGTATTACTGCTTGTATTAAAATGTTTTGCCTTTGACTAAAGATAGAAAAATAGAGCACATCACAATTAGCATTCCTTTCCCATACACTTTAAAATAATTGCAACTTGAAACCATATTACATTAATTAAAAACACTAATGCAAATGTTCAGGACATAGGTGTGTTAACAAAACACACATGTGCAATTGGATTGGTGCCAGCAAGAACTTTATATGAATTGTGTATGCGGGAGTCAACTTAGCCTTTTATATGTATAGAATAAACTTGCTTAATTAGACCTGCTTTCTGATTTAGCTAAACTTTTTCCAGCCCAGTAAAGCACCCCAACTTCTCTTTCAGGTAATTGTCAGCAACACAGTAGTAAATATCAACACAAAGCAGATTATTATTGTAGATCACCCAGAGAGAACAAAGGGTAAAATATTTAACTGCAGCAGTGTTTGACTATATTCTGAGCAGTGAGAAAACCTGAAGTCATTTTCAAGGTCCACCATTTCTTACTTCTTTCCAGTCGGGTCAAGTTTCTAAACATTCTAAATCTCTGTTTTCTGGTTAATGAAAAGGAAATAGGATTCTACCAAGTCTCCTATCTACCTACTCCAGGACTTCTGTGAGGATCAAATGAGATGAGGCACAGGAAAATGCATCACAGACATTTGGTTAAAGTGTAAAATGTTTGCACCTGGCTATAAAGCAAGTTGTGTTCCTGAGCTGAAGAAACTGCAAGGAGGCTAGTCGCTAGGAAGAGAAAGCCGGGTGGCGTTGTTATGTGACATCATTACCCGGCGCCCACAGTGACCGTTTCCAGGCTAGGCTGGGCTGTGGGCTGCATTTTGCGCCATGGTATCTTGGCAGCATTGGCTGCGATTTGGTGGGGTGTCGCTCCAGGGTGGTGGCGGGGCTTGTGTCCCACTTGGGGGAAGCTGAGTGTTGCTTTGTCGGTGCCAGGTCCGTGGTGCCATTTCTTTGTAAATGGCCAGTGTGTGTCATGGCAGCTCCTGCATTGAGCATCTGCCCTGTGGTGGTCAGTAAGCGTCAGAATGACCAGTTGGATGGTTGGAGGGACACTTAGTATATTAGCCTGTTTTTTAATCCTCATTCGAGGATATTTTTCCTTTGATTTTGAGAGAGAGTGAAAGAGAGAGGGAAAGACAGAGAGAAACATTGATGTGAGAGAAACACATCAATAGGTTGCCTCCTGCACACACCCTGACCAGGGCCCGGGCCAGGGAAGAGCCTGCAACCAAGGTATGTGCCCTTGACCAGAATTGTACCCAGGACCCTTTGGTCCAAAGGTCAAAGCTTTAGCCACTGAGCCAAACCGGATGGTGCAGCATATTAGGCTTTTATATATATATATAGATACTTTGCATTACAGTAGCTCTTGCACAGTTTGGAGTAAACAGGAAAATGTTTCCAGGGGTTGCTCTACTTGTGCTTCAAGTTAGCATCCCTATTTCTATTTATTTCAGAAGATAAGATTATTGTCTTTTCATAAAATTGAGTGTGTACATTCTTCTGACAGGCCAGCCGTAGGATTACAGAAATGTAGGTGGACTGTGACTTATTCTTCTGGCCTTTTTCCTAGAAATAAACACATGCACGCGCGCACACACACACACACACACACACACACACGAGTTAGCTGAGGCAGCTAGTGAGAGTTTATAGAACAGGATACACATAAAATGTGTGATATTCTTTTTGAGCTTAGGAGAGTCAGTGCAGTATATCTGGGAACTCACTTGTGATAGAGAGTGCTTTTTATGAAATGAGTTTAAGAATTGTTCATTTGCCAGAACCGGTTTGGCTCAGTGGATAGAGCGTCGGCCTGCAGACTCAAGGGTCCCAGGTTCGATTCCGGTCAAGGGCGTGTACCTTGGTTGTGGGCACATCCCCAGTGGGGGGCATGCAGGAGGCGGCTGATCGATGTTTCTCTCTCATCGATGTTTCTGACTCTCTATCTCTCTCCCTTCCTCTCTGTAGAAAATCAATAAAACATATTTAAAAAAAAAACAATGGGAAAAATATCCTCAGGTGAGGATTAACAAAAAAATTTAAAAAAAGAATTGTTCATTTGAATGACATTTTATAGAAATCATCTGCTTTTATATAGTCACTTCTCCTTTCTATTTTTTGAACATCACGTTAATTTGAAAAAATATATAGTATGCATTTTATGGTATTTGAACAATACATGTAATTCTAAATATCGGATGATGTGTTTTTTACTTATATATACTTATAATAATTCTAGGTCCCAGGTAAATATTTACATTGACTTTGAATATTTTATGTAGATCTGCAGCATTCCTCCTTGATAATTTATTGTCAAAATATATGAGAGCTTTGGGGGAAAATTATAATTTTGATTTGTTTGTTTATGTTGATCTACCATTTTGTTTTGTCTCTTGTAGAATCTGATGTCTCTTAAAGAGGGCAGATATGAAAAAGTGCTTCAGTCTTGAGGTGGTCAAACCCAATGTTCCATTATATGATAACAAACAACAGATTCTAGAACAGAAAATTACTATAAGGGGCTGTTAGTGAGCTTTTGAATGAGTTCATTTTAAATTAAACTGGGATTTATAGACCATCTTTTGGTCCAAATTTCTAATTTCATTCCATTTTAATTTAGATAGTGACATGATGGCAATTTTACCATATATTTCTAACTGCCTAAACTAGATACACAATTTTAATCTAATATCTGGATATAGCCCTATCAGAACATTAGTTTTTCTTGGTTTCAAAACACTTTTTCCTATAAGACAAGAGGCAAACATAATGTGGTGGTATGCTTTAACATTAAGGTGGGCACAATTGAAGGCCTGGAAAGTTTGTGGAATGGTAAGGATTTTGAGTGTAGTTTGAGCAGGGATGAGAAAAATAACTGTAGACAATGCCCAAGGTTAGACTGGAAACCATAAACTTGTATTGACACCAATACATGACTATTCTCAGTAACATTATAGGAATAATATAATGGGTTGGCCCAAGATGATTAAGACTGAATGGACTAAGCAAAGTACTCTTAAATAAATAAAGCCAACCATATTTGCCCCCTTAAGGTGGCTAGCGGGTTCATAATGCCTCTTGTCTTACAGTAGACTAGGCTTCTGTTCCCCAGAGTGAATCTGGGCGTGTAGAAAATATAGAAGAGGAATTGGCTCCAATTTCCAATTCTGGGTTTGCTGACTTAATAGGTAGTTTTGTTCTAAAATCTTAATTGCTGGTTTCCTTTTTTAACCAATTTTTCTTATTCTTCATGGGTCTTAGAAGGCTTGGTTAAATGATTTCCAAAAAACATGTAGCAAACTCATAAAAACTCTTAAGACCTAAATTCCTTTCCACTCAAATCTCAAACCATCTACTTGGTGTGTAGATGTTGTTCAACTAAAGGAAGAAATGTCTGTTAAACTAAAAACAAACAAACAAACAAACAAACACCCCCCCTTTTCCATTTCAGTTTAGATTATGGAGTCAGCTTTTTTCCCCTAAGGAGTTAAAACACATTTAGATTTATTATTAAAACCATGTCCCTCATTGCTCTTCTAATTGTACCTCTCCAAAAAGCATTATTTGATTTTTTTTGTGTGTGTAAGTCTTATACATATCAGTTTAACTATTTCCTTATTAATATAATCCAGCTCTACCAAACTAAGCCCTATGAAGGTAAAGTCCCTCTGTACTCAGAGTGCCTCATTCCTTTAGAGACAAACTAGCTCTGCAATTCCTAGTGTGTCACTGTGAGCTTTAAAACAGATGATACATTTGTCCTGGCCGGTTTTGCTCATTGGTTAGAGCATTGGCCCGTGGACCAAAGGGTCACTGGTTTGATTCCCAATCAAGGGCATGTACCTGGGTTGAACATGCTCCAACCCTGGGGTTAGTGGAGGCAACCAATCCATGTATCTCTCTCATATCGATGTTTTTCTCTCTTTCCTCCCTCTCTACCACCTTCTCTAAAAATCAATGGGGCAAAAAAATCCTCCAGTGAGAATTAACAAAAAAAACAAAACAAAAATGAGATGATGCATTTAAACCCTTATATTTACAGTCATTTATTAAATGCCAGCTATCATAATTCTTTAAAAAGTTTATAATATTTAATAATTAATCCTTAGAATATTAATCAGAAGGTAAATGTGTAATTATAAAATGATGAAGTATAATAATAACATAGTTTTATGGTTCTCTATTGCCTGTGAAATTATGGATAATCTCTTGGGAAGATGCCTATTTTTGAGTGAAGAATAAGGAATCAAGGAATTGGATAGGAACAGGGAAAAAAATATAAAAATAGTTCTAAGGAACTACCGGCCCAGAGACCCTGAAGACAGAGGGAGACTGCTTCGTGCAGAATTTTGACAACTGTAGTTTAGGACTGTTAGTGTGGATTACATATTACAGATGACTATGTTTTCAACGAGGGGAGGATCTTGTTAGTTTTATGGCTTTAAGGGTAGTAATGTATCATATCCAACAACTACCACAGATTTTAGCATAAGCTTTTCTCTACATGAATACTAAATGAAATATAATTTACACACATATACCCACCCATACGCATGAACATACTTATTACTTAAGGCAAGATTGTATGAACATGTAGGAAAAAAACCTTTTGGATGTTTGTTTAAGACAAGCTTTTGTTGGGTACATGTGGTACAGGGAAGTGTAATTAAGACAGGACAAGGGACATTGATCACTTAGAGATGACTGAGGAAAAGGGAATTTGTAACAAAATATAAAGATAATGACAGCAAATATTGTATATTTCAACTTTCATTAATATTGAATACGAATTTACATATTCTATTTTATAGATTATTCACATATATCAACAAGTTCTCATGTTGGTCAAAACCAATTTTTTAAATGGCTACTAAAGATAAGTAAATTAATTGATCTCTGAAACCAATTATTACATGGAATTGAATGATTTTAGCTGGTTTTTACACATTGTGATTAACCTTTTGTAAGAGAAAATGAAGTCTCTTATTTTTTCTGTGTTACTGTTCTTAATTCTTATTTTTCTCTCAGTTTTGGCTTAGCCAATTATTGCTAGTGAGTATTGCTGAAAAAATATCATTATTCTTGATAAAGAAAAACACAGAGATGAGAAATGGAAGAAGACTTGACTCCACTTTATTTCATTGGATTTTGTTTTAAGCTCTTAACCTTAAATGTTTGGTATGGGCAAACTTATTTTAAATTGTGTAAAGATTCATCCAAGTGATAGAGAGTGCTTTTTATGAAATGATTTTAAGAATTGCTTATTTGAATGACATTTTGTAGAAACCATCTGCTTTTATATAGTCAAAGTTGTACATATATAATACTTTTACTAAATTGTTACTCATAAAAAATAAATGGAATATAAGTTTGTGTTTAGGAATTCCATGAATATTTATATATAGTTTTACAAAAGAATTTTAGTACTTTTGATTGAAGAAGAAGACTGTCATGTTTCTAGTCTTTCCTTGATATATTTTGTATAAGGCTATTTTGGAAAAATAATATTTTATTTACCATATGTCAGGATAGAGAAAAGGTAGAGCTGATTATGATGTATAAGTCTTGCAGGCAGAATGATAAGTCTAACCATGTTAAAAATTTTTTTGAGAATTTCCACTAATAATAAAGCAAGCCAAAAATATACCACCCAATATTTTTGTGGTCTCTGTAAATAATAAATAATGTAGAAATATTTTAGAAACTTCAAATCCTTTTGTAAAGTTAGTTGAAATCCCATTTTTAAATAATATAAAAGTTAAAATAACACATATATCATATACAGCATTATCCTATATGTGCATGGTACTTAATAGAATCTAGGATGCATTCACGGATACTTAATGCACTTACAATTTAACTCCTTTATCAGCCTGCTAGGAAGGTATTCGTTATCTCAACTTACATACAAGTGTTCAAAGAAGTTCAAGGCCACATAGCAAATACATACTTAACTAGCACTTGAAATTTTGTTTCCTGATAGGCCTATTGCTTCCAAAAGTCTCATGCATTTTACAATATGTTCATGAATAAATTTCTTTATACTAGTCCATTTTGGAAATACATATTCTGTGATGCATTGGCTACTAGTATGTGCTGGTTCCTCTTCTAGATGCTGAGAATGACAGTTAATGGTCAGTGTTTCTATTTTTCCTAGGTTTGTTGTGAGATGAAGTCCATTCCAAGTAAAAAAGGGAGAACAGACAGATTCAGGTGTGTGTGTGTGTGTGTGTGTGTGTGTGTGTGTGTGTGTGTGACATTAGGGTGAAGGGAAATAGCAAGGAGAAGCCAAATATTATTGTAATGCGAAAGGACCTGGGCTTTTCACAGTCAGGCCTTACAGCAGCCTTCGGAAGTTAAATGGCGCACAGTGTTTACTCCAATTCCTGCTGTGAGTGGAAGGATAAGGGGAAGCCTGTCATGATGAGGAAAGGAAAAATGCAGATGTGTAGTAAAGGAAAAATGGTGGAAATCAAGTAAGTCTCTGTAGAATAAAGTAATGGATCTAGAGTTAGTTTCCACTGCAATGGACAGCCATTCAAGTGTTTTGGCAGGGAATGAAAATGATGTAAATTGTGTGTTGTTTTTTTTTTTTTTTAAATCTCCTTGAACCATCAGTGGATTGTTGATAGTAGAGGGGCAAGAGATACCATAGGAATGACCAAACTAGATGACATTGCAGTGTTCAAGTGAGAAACAATCAGGCCTTGGGCTAGTGTTTTATTGTCTAGATCAGCGGTTCTCAACCTGTGGGTCGCGACCTCTTTGGGGGTCGAACGACCCTTTCACAGGGGTTGCCTAAGACCATCAGAAAACACATATATAATTACATATTGTTTTTGTGATTAATCACTATGCTTTAATTATGTTCAATTTGTAACAATGAAATTGGGTGTCACCACAACATGAGGAACTGTATTAAAGGGTCACGGCATTAGGAAGGTTGAGAACCACTGGAGATGGTAAGACGGCACCTAAGTGTGAGTCTGGACACTGTTTTTCACTGGTCTGACTGTGTGGGAAAATTATGTGTTTTAATAACTGATTTAGGGGATTCATACTTACTTGATTAAAAAGTTGGGTGATGAACATATGTGGATTGGGAATTTGAAATACAAGTTAGAAGTTTAGAGCTCAGGCCGTGCTGGAGACAAAATTCTGGATGTTATCAAAATTAAAAATACATCACTGGATGATATCACATAGAGTACAAACTTAGCTGAAGAGGCGAAGGACCCAGTCTTGGGACATAACCGTATTCACATTTTCATTTTTTCATGAATTCATTTTCAAATTCAATCTTACAATTAGCTGACTTATCAGACCCAGTCATTCCAATTTTAGCCCCAGTAGATAGAAAGTCCAGAGGTCAGTCCCATTATGCTGCAGCATTTTCATATCCATGGAACCTATATGGACCCATACGCACACCTAGAGTCTCACTTAAAACAAGAAATGGCTACTCTCTCCATTGACCCTGCAGTTTTTGGTAGTTGAATTTCTTAAATGAGATTCAAGGCTATAAAATAAAATTCCAGCAATAAAGGTGGAAGCTGCATAGTCTACTATACCTTAACCTCAAAGTCATTGCTATGGACAGATGTGCCCCCCTGAATGCATATGTTGAAGCCCTCACACTCAATGAGACTATGTTTGGAGACATTAAAGAGGTGATTATGGTTAAATGAGGTCATCAGGTGAGGTCCTAACCCAATATAATGGGTGTCCCTTCAAGGAGAGGAAGCAGCACCAGGGATACCTATACATAGAGTAGGAAACAGAGAAAGGAAGTTAAGGAGAGAGGCTTCAGGTGAAATCAACCCCACCAGCGCTTTGAGCTTGGAGTTCCAGCCTCCACAACTGTGGGAAAATAAATTTATCTTGTCTACAGTACCAGTGTGTCATGATTTGGTATGACAGCCCTAGAAAACCAATTCAGCGATGTGGCATAACTTCTGTTATACTAGTCAACAGGTTGAAGCAGTTATTAGCCCACTCAGATTTTAGGAAATGGCACTCTTTAGAAGAAGACTGCCACATAATTTGCAATCCTGTTTTAAAATTACTACATACTGTTGGTTTGTTGACAACATGGCATCTCTTTGCTCTCTTACTTATACTTTGGCTCTGTTATTGCCTCTATCTATGAGAACTTTGCCTATAATTACTTGTAATCTTTTGTTAATATACAACCCGCTTTTAATTGAGATATAGTTAACATAAAACATTTTGCAAGTTTAAAGTATACAACTGGTGTGTGTTGAATTGACACATTTCTACATTGTAATGTGCTTGCCACCTCAGCGTTAGCTAACACCTCTATCATGTCACATAATTGTCACCTCTTTTGTGTGGTGGGAACATTTAAGCTCTATCTCTTAGCAATGTTGCCTTACACATCAAATTTGTTATTGCATAGAATGGAAGTGTAGCCTGCCTCTGTCCAGGGCAATCAGTTAGCCACAGGAACAAAGGAAACCAGATAAAGATTTTAGTAAAATTAAATTAGTGTTGTTTGAAATCTATTATGAATTATACCTCCCCTCAATCCTCTTAGTATATTTGTTTTTCTTTCTTTTTAAAGCAATGTAGATCTAAGAAAAAAATTGATTCTCAATTTAAAAAAATATGTATATTTTTATTGATTTCAGAGAGGAAGGGAGATACAAACATCAATGATGAGAAAGAATCATTGACAGGCTGCCTCCTGCATACTCCACACTGAAGATTGAGCCCACAACCTGGGCATGTGCCCTGATCGGGAATCGAACTGTGACCTCCTGGTTCATAGGTCGATGCTCAACCACTGAGCCATGCCCGCCAAGCCGATTCTCAAATTTTTTGATAAAGCATTTAGAATTAGGATAATGCTTCAGTACCATTAACATTCATTTAATGTTTTAGAAAAATGTGTCTTGGGTGCTGTACAACTAATGGTAGGCAAATGTATAAGATTGGATTTCAATAGAGGGAGATTCCTCTGTTGGTCTTCAAAGTCTCTGTATATTGCAGTTCCTTTCTTTTGGGAAAGAGAGTATTTATTTATTTAATTGTTAAGTCATTACTGGCCTGCATTTCTGCTATTCTCCTAATAATGTTATTATTAATGGCCTGGTAAGGAAAGAAGAGTCGCTGAGTAGAGCATTTTAAAATGAACCTTAGTGAACGCTATAGGTCTTTATAATCTCTTCTCTTTTAGGAGCCAATCTACAGAGAAACCCTTCTAGTTTCTCAAGGATTTACTAGAGAAATTGCATCCAAATTATGTATCTCTATCACAGTACAGAGTCAACCAGAAGGGCCTGTTGCATGCTTATTTCTGAAATTCATTGCAGACATGTCCAAACTAGCTGACCATGAACAGGACTTTATTCTTTATAACTAACTGTCTATCACATTAAACTAAGCAGGGTTTCTATAAATTAAATGATGTTTGTTGACTTATAAGCAGACTTTATTTTTCTTTTTTCTCGGGTTGGCTATGGGCAAATTAAACGTATCTGGATGAAGAATATTTTCCCAATGAAATAAACACCATTCCCAGGGATTGATATAATAAAACACAGGAGAATAAAGAATATTCATTGATAATGAAGCACCCTGTGAATTAAATGAAAGAAAAAGCACCTTTTATTTTGAGCAGGAGGAAAAATACACCGTTTCTCTGCACCAAACAGACCCTCCATCAAAATACTATTTCATGTCTGGCTGGGTTTGGGAATATTACCTAAATGGGAAAAAACATATGTATTTATTAAAAATGTTTTGAATACAAAAGTGTTCATTTGCATATTCTGTAGATTACATTTACTACTTAGAGCCCATAGACACAAATGCTATACAAATGCATAATTTAGTAATTGTTCATGGGATAAGTGAATTTAGAGTTTTTATATCCATGATTGGAGTTTTGAAAAGTAATAAAATTAGCATCATCCATTTTTTCCTTCTAGAATGTTATACATTATCTTACATAGTTTCCTTCGTAGATAGAATTCCAACAAGTACTTACATTTTGGCCCTACACATTGGTCTAAACAAGGCTCACTGTCCTCACAAAAGGCCCATAAAGTAAAATTGACTGAGTCAAATGTTCTCTCTGTTAATGTGGTCTACTTGGGCAGTCACATCTTGTTTCTGATCCTCAAATTTGATAATTCTACCGGGGGTAGGGGGGGGTGGGGAGGGGGGGACAGCAAGAGGAAATAACTGTTCCTGTGGGACAAGTAAGAGGTGGTCACAGAAGAGCCTATTTGTACCTTCCTGTGGAGAGTGACATGCCAAGCTGATGAATAAAACATGGGCTTAAATGCTAGGAACAGAGACAGAGAAAAGGCCGTGAACAATCAGCTAAGCATTGACACTAGAAAACTACACACAAAGGAGTCTCCATCCTGGAAAGGGCATAGAAGCCAGAGTAAAGAAGGCGCAGGTATCCTGGTGCTTGGGAGTGTGGAACAGGGGCAGAGGAAACATAATAAGGCTAGAGATAAGTTCTGAAGGCTCGAAGAATCACTTTTTTTAGCTCTGTGGGGATTCTTTTATTGCAGCGGTACTATTTACGCGTCACCTCTATATACTGCTGGATGCTTTATTCCTGCTCTTTTAGTCTCTCCCTGGTTTTCTACCTCTGCCATGGTGAGTTCTGAGAATTGTTGCTTCTACGTGTTTCACCTCCGTTCACAGGCTTGTTGCCTTCTTCAACCCTCTGTGACAATTTGCTGCTTTTTTCCCTTGAGTGTCTCCCCAGCTGATGATGCCTGATCTTTTTTCAGCAGAGTTGAGTCCATGCCCTTCCTACAACTTGCACTCAGACTCAACATAGCCAGCATGGCAAATGGGCTGAGTCACTGCTTGCACTAGACATACAGATGCATAAACACTCACACCGTTCACTGAAATCATTCCCTGTTGTAGTCCACGTTGTTTCTGCTGTAGCTTAACCTTCAGTTGTTAGTTTCCAAGGTAAAAATTCCCTGCATACTTGCATGCATGTACATAACCTCAGTGTTCTTTGGAGTCAGTGAGATCTTGGTCCTAACCCTCAATCACCTCTTTCTTAGAGCATCTAAGGTGGGTGTAGGAGGTTAATGTGGTGGTGGAGGGTGGCTTGCAGCCAGTGAGCAAGGCGGATTTATTTTCAGTTTCCAATGTCTCTATCAAACTTCTAATGTGTCTATTCGAGCCCTATATCGAACTATGAGGACATCATTACTGACTGTCTATTTCTGGTTGGAGATTTCCTTGATTCAGCAGTGACACCCACATAGCCTTCTGGCTTAGGGTCAGGCAGTGTGGGTGACTTGGGTTTGGCTTAGACAGTTGTAACCTTTTTCTAGGAGCCTACCTTAATCCAGGGTATCTGCTGCCCTATTATCAAGACATCTCTTTAAATCTTGCCAGGTTTCTACATAAGATTTAGGGGAGTTTTCCAGTATAAACATATTCTTTTGTTTATGGGAAGAATATGTTTTGGTTGGTCTGTTTCACATTCTCTGGTGGGTCAACATCACTGGCATTATAATCCCAATCCAAGGTTATAAGAAGTTGAATACTAGTCAATATCTCATCTATACTTTTTCTCATGGAAATTTATCTCTATAAGATAAATCTTCCCAAAGAGAGCTGAAGTGCCCTTTGGCCAGCACAGAAATCCAGAGACACTTCAATGTCACTCCCACCCCCTAATAAATCTAAGGACAGCAGGAGGCCCTGAGCCCTAATATTTCCCAGATGATGTCATTTTTCCTTTATAAGCATAGCATACCTTTCCCCTCCTCTCCCACGAGAACCAGCACAAGATTGACTATTTGCCTGGACTCCGCCCACCCCGTCTTAAATTTCCTTTATGTTTAGTGTAGGTGTGCATTTCTGTAACTGCATGTGAAAAGTGTCCAGATTGCTGCCTGCCCTGGACAGATCTTAGTGCTGGTTGTCACAATGCAGTGGACCAGAGGGTGACCTCCAGGGTGACCTTGAGTAGGATTTCCTCCCCAGGGGAGAGTGCGCCATCCCTGGACACTGTCCCATCTTTGATTCTGCTTCATGTCACTCAGCTTGCAACCTCTCGTCCAATTCCTTCTAAGTGGTAGGCAACCAAGGGGAGAACCTTATTTCTATTGAACATACAAATGTGTCACTTTCACCATTTTATTTACCTCAATTTCCCTCAAATCCTTTTAATCAATGTGCAGGGTATTCATCTTTCTCCTTCCAGAAGGCGATGTGTCTGTCAGTATCATATGTTCATTGCCAAAATTGTTAAAAACTATGAAGGGTGTGTGCTTGTAAACAAAGGTAACCTACTTGTAAACAAATGTATGGATGCTATAAATTGAACATATTATTCTTCTTTACTGGTGTACATACCTGTAATTTTCATGGGCATATAAACTTCTGTAATTTTTTAAGGCATAATGTAGATGTCTTCAGGGAGAGATAGCATATGGATGGCAGAGACAACATTAAGATTACTCATTAAGTTACTTGGCAGGGTTTGTCTTTTTGGCATCGATATTCAGAAAAAGTAGGCCAATCTCTCAGTGTTGCAATTTATAAATTATATGAATTGGAAGAAAAACGCATAGACCTCTTTTCATGCTAAAGAATTATGTTAAGGGCAATGGAAACTAAAAAGAAAATAAACAAATGGGACTACGTCAGAATAAAAAGCTTCTATACAGCAAAAGAAACCATCAACAAAACAAGAAAGCCCACTGCATGGGAAAACATATTTGCAAATGTTATCACTGATAAGGGTTTAATCTCCAACATTTACAGGGAACTCATACAACTTAACAAAAGGAAAATAAACAACCCAATCAAAACATGGGCAATGGACCTAAATAGATACTTTTCAAAAGAGGACATACAGAAGGCTGAAAGACATATGAAAACATGCTCAAAGTCACTGATCATCCGAGAGATGCAAATCAAAATGACAATGCCGTACCATCTCACACCTGTCATAATGACTATCATCAACAAATCAACAAATGACAAGCGTTGGTGAGGATGTGGAGAAAAAGGAACCCTCGTGCACTGCTGGTGGGAATGCAGACTGGTGCAGCCACTGTGGAGAACAGTATGGAGTTTCCTCAAAAAGTTAAAAATGGAACTCCCATTTGACCCAGTGATCCCACTTCTAGGAATATATCCCAAGAAACTAGAAACACCAATGAGAAAGAATATATGCACCCCTATGTTTATAGCAACACAATTTACAATAGCTAAGATTTGGAAACAGCTTAAGTGCCCATCAGCAGATGAGTGGATTAAAAAACTGGAATACTATGCTGCGGTAAAAAAGAGGAAATTCTTATCATTTGCAACAGCATGAATGGAACTGGAGAGCATTATGCTGAGTGAAATAAGCCAGTCAGATAAAGATAAATATCACCATATCTCATTCATTTATGGAATATAATGAACAACATAAACTGATGAACAAAAACAGATCCTGAGACAGAGAAACATAGATCAGACTATCAATCCCCAGAGGGAAGGTAGGGGAGGGTGGGGGTAAGGGGGAGAGATCAACCAAAGGACTTGTATGCATGCATATAAGCCTAACCAATGGACACAGACACCAGGGAGGGTGAGGGCATGAGTGGGGGGTGGGGAGGTAGGAGAGGCAATGGGGGGAAAAGAACATATATGTAATATCTTTAAAGAAAATTTTTTTAAAAAGAATTATGTTAGATAACTCGAATTCCCAATTAAATTCCTTTAATATTGCATTTATTCATAGGAAAAAAGTATGGGCCTTATAAAGAAAATAACATGAAAGTCACTCTTATGGTATATAACTAATACTACTTGTCCAATAACCTTTTAGATAAAATAATCATATCTATAATTTTCTCAGTAATAACTATTTAAGATTGGCATCTTTTAGTTGGCAAATGATTTAGCATATTTCCGTTTTCCACTTTCTGTCTATGATGACTGGAAAATTGTTTTTAGAAATGCGTAACTGCCTAAGAAACTCTTTAATGAACAACTGCTACAAAGGAATCCATTCTACTTGATGAGCTGTCTGTTTGCACTGTGCTTATGGAAGCGGAACAGTGACATAGGGGCATCCATAAGGGATGTTCCCCGCTGGTACCTGAAGATGAAAACATGTGGGGCTGCCTTCACAGAAACATTCCAGAAATCATCTGGTGAGTGAGTCAATTATTCACTTGAAGACACCTTACCTAATGAAGTCCTACATCAGAACTTTCCAGGGTGTTACTTTTGGGAAATAAAAGTGCTCCTTTAGTGAATTGGTCTTTGTTTTTTAAATGGAGAAAGACTCAAAGGACACTTTAGTAATGAATCTAGAAGGTGGATGCAGTGCACCGAGCTGAGGTTGCACCGTGTTATTTACACTCTTACCAGAGCAGGTTGGCTGCAATAAGCATGTTTGAATCGTACAGAATAAAGCATATTAGGCCACTAAATCTCTTAAATGCACGTGTAGAAGAGGAGTTAGCATTCCAAAAGCACTGGTAATATTTAAGTTACATTGTTACCATAGATATTTGTTTATTTTCATCTTGGGGAAATGCAGAGAATTCAGTATCAACATAACTGCAGCTTGGAGCTATCACTAAAGAGGTGGCTAACTTCCTAGAATATCTGATCCCCTTTCAGTAACCTCTGGCAAGTCTAGCCTCAGATTCAACACCTGGCATATGAGAGTGATAAGTGATCACTTCATAGGGGGAATTAGTCAAAATCAGAAAGGACACTGAAGTGAGTTAAAGAACAAAAACAATTCAAGTAATACCAATATGTTAATGTGTATATATTTATTTAACTGATTTTATATTTTCATTTTTTTAAATTAATTAATTTAGTTAGCTGATTTTAGACCAGTGTCTGTGATCCATCTGTTCTGGAAAATATATTTTGAAATATTACTTTATGAGTTTGAGGAGACACTTCTACTGATGATCTTAATTACTTGTGAGATCATATTATGATCCTAGAGCAATCACCCCTGAAGGATCCCTTAGTCAACATTATGGTTCTATTTGTATATACACATGTTCTCTGGAGAATTGTTATTTTTAAATCATGATAGATGTTGTCTTCTCTCTTTTAAACATAAGTCTGAGTTTGGTCTTCTAATGCAAAGAATGCTGACGGCACATTCCGGCTAAGCACGTCCACAAATTCAATCTACAGTGTGCTGTATGCTAAGTGGACTCTGATCAGATGTTTTTCGGGGGAGACATTTTTGAAAAGGAAGAAACAATTCTTTAGAATGGCTGGCTGCCGAGGAAAGCTACTGTCCTCAAAGAGAGAGAGAAACCTCTGAACTGTGGGATATCATCCCTTCTCCAACTCCAAGTGTGAAGTTAGGAAAACTGGAAAACTGAATTGTTTATGCTACATGCTTCATGCCTCAGAATTTCTAATGTTATATAGAAAAAAAAGAGTGCTTAAAGTAATCAAAAATGTTCTTGGATGAGAAGGGTCTACGAAAAGAAATTTGTTGTTAATGGGTATAATGCTTGTTATAATGGGTAAACAATTTTGCACTCAAAAAAGGCAATGGGGGTGCACTTAGCACTTTCGTTACAGGCAGAATGTGCAGTGCATTACAGGTTCGGGAATGCTAACACCACTTGCTGAAATGAAAGCCCTGAAATGTGCAGCCCTATGGCCATCACTTTATAATTGCCTCTTGTTTTTTCATTAGCAGTTTACAAAGCATTTGACTAGTGTATTATATTTTGCAAGTGGATTACACAGAATATTTTCTATTATTCTTCTGTTGATTAGCATTAAGAGCTGCTAATATATATTAAGCTCCAGGATAACATTAGTATTTCAGTTCAATTGAATCCAATTTCTGCAATTATATTTTAGCAGAATAATCTACGCAACAGAGAGAAACTTAATATTGGAATTCAGTTTGAAATTAAGACATAACCTTTAACGTCAGTCATGGTTGACATACGGAATTAACATGGCTACATCTAGTTATCAAAAGGTAGCTAATAAAAAAGCTAGTGCAATTTCTTTGTTCACTACATATTTGTTGAGGGCTTATTACATGTCAGAAACCACCCCAGACACTATCTATGTAGCAGGGACCAAAACAGACAAAAATTCCTTCTCTCACAAAAGTTAAGGAAAGGTTGACTGAAAGAAGAAAGTTTAGCCAAGATCTGAAGGAGGGAAAACTTGGAGCCACGAGGCTATGTGGGGGAAGTGTTGTTGTGGATGAGGAAAAGCATAAGCGTGCCTGTTGGGTACAAGCATGGAGTCAGTGTGGCTTCTATGACCATAAGGGAGTCTAATTTTTAAAAAGGTAACAGGGCCCTAACCGGTTTGGCTCAGTGGATAGAGCATCGGCCTGTGGACTCAAGGGTCCCGGGTTCGATTCTGATCAAAGGCATGTGCCTTGGTTGCGGGCACATTCCCAGTGAGGAGTGTGCAGGAGGCAGCTGATCAATGTTTCTCTCTCATCGATGTTTCTAACTCTCTGTCCCTCTCCTTTCCTCTCTGTAAAAAATCAATAAAATATATTAAAAAATTAAAAAGATAATAGGGATTGGATAATTTAGGTTTACAACCATATGATCTTTCATGGTATTGTGATTGGTTAGGAAACCATCGGATGGTTTTGATAGAAGGTATGTCTTCTGTCTAAATGAGTAATTTTTACTACTGGAAGATAAAACACTGAATGGAAGGAGGAGTTAGAACAGAGAGACCAATCATGATGCAATTAAAATAAAGGTAATGGTGGCATGTAGCAGGATGGTAGAGGTAAAAGTGATTATATGGGCATATTTTTAAAACATTTAAAAGGTGAAATCAATAGGATTTGCTTACATAAGAATTAAAGGGAAGAGAGAAGGAAGCTAAAATTTTCTTTTTCATTTTATAAATTTTTAGATCTTTTAAGAAATGTATTCAACGTTCTTGGAAGGTGTACCCATGTCACATTCCTACATGTTTTCTTAGATCTGCATGATATTGAGTCCTGGAGAGGGTTAAAGATTCGTGATCACTTCTTTGGTCAAGTTTTTGTTTATACAAGAAGACTTTAAGTCAGTCTTCTCAGAGTATTTCCTTGAGAGCTCATCAGCCTCCCCCTTTCTCCTAGAAAAATTCTAACTTGTATAGGCAGCTCAGTAATAAATACAAAATTTTCTTTATATATTAATACCTCTTATTCTTTATCTATTTTTAACTGAGCCCTTACATCACTGTTACAAAATGCCAGGTGCAATATCTGATTTACACATAAAGTTTTATCACTCATTTGGTTCTTACAACAACTCTTTTTTTAAAAAAAATATTTTTGTTGATTTCAGAGAGGACAGGAGAGGGAGAAATAGAAACATCAATGATGAGAGAGAATTATCAATCGGCTGCCTACTGCAGGCCCCACACTGGGAATCGAGCCTGCAATCCGGTATGTGCACTGACCCAGAATTGAACCCATGACTTTTTGGTGTATTGGATGACCAACTGAGCCACATTAGCCAGGGTTCTTCTTCTCCACCTCCCCCGCCCCATTATTTATCCCAGATGGAGGAAAATATGAAGACAAAACAACTAAATGCAATACATGATCCGGAACTGAATTCTAGGATGAAAAATGAACCTAATGAGAGCTTATGAAATTTTAATGTCTATATTGGTTAACAGTACTGTATCAATGTTAATCTGCTCTTTTTGAAAATTTACTTTGGTTTTGTAAGGTATTGCCACTTGAGGAAGCTGGATATGTAAATAGGCTCTGTACTAATTTTGCAATGTTTTTACTAGTATGTATGTATGAAATTATTTCAAAATAAAAATTAAAAAATATATGTAAATAAAATATATTATATTTCAAAAGAAAGAAACAGAGGTTAAATTTTGGAAAAATATAAATGAATATCCACAAAACTTGATTTCATTGATTGTATTGAGAAAGAAGTGAATGTAGATATGATGGACTTAGAGAGAAGGGCTAAGTGAATAAGCAGAATATATAGCCATACACACATATCATTTCTTGAGTATGGGACTTTGTACTTGCTAAAGTAGACCATAATCTTACATTCTCTATCAACCATTAACCTCTTATTTCAAGCTTATGTACTATGAGCATTTATAGAAAGAAGTTCTGTCTTCTACTGAATATCTATTTTTCATATTTGTTTTAAATGAGGACCGACTTATTAGCCTGCTGCACGTGCCCCTGTGTCGCTCTCCAGGCCCGACATAAAGCTTTAATGTCAGGCAGTTATCAATTGGATTAAGGGCATTTGTAAGTTTTCAGAGCTGCTTCCAATTTCTATGCATTTGCTTTCTGTTAAAATTCATTATCCTGAGGTGGGGGGTCATTTATTAAAGCAAAATCGTCTTTTCTTACACCGTAATATTTAAAGTATGTTTATCACTTTCCTGTATTTTCTTTATACCCTTTCTACATTTGAGATCCAGTTTAGTGCTTTAATCTACCCTGTATCAAAAACTATAAGAAACTAATTTAAGCCTTTGATATAATATATTTCATATTGTTTATGTTTGAAAACCCGATTCTTTTTTCTCCTGCTTTGCAAACATCTGGCCAAGTCGAGGCTGCTTAATATGGTAGACTATTACTTTTCAATCCTCCAATCACCAAATTTAGGTAAAATAGAAAAAAAAGAACCCGTTACACCCAAAAATAAGATGTGCATCACCATGGATCTGAATTGCAATAGAAAAGCATATTTGTGCTTGACCGGGAGGAACAGAACTGTTGGGCTCTAGGGCAGAAACCAGGCACACACTGAGATGTAAATTATTTGGTGTGAAGCCCCATGAAGCTCTCTAGATTGCTGGAGGTATAGTGGGCCTTGAAACAGTTAAACTAGAGCCTCATAACCCCTAAGAGAATGGCGCATCCACTGAGCCCCTTCCTGGGATGCTGGATGGAGAAGGGTTCTGGGGCAGCTGGGCCGTGGCCAGGACACCTGCCAACGTGAGTGCTAGATCTGCTGAATTCTCTGTGAGACTCGACCCCAGGCACCAGCTGAAGACTGGGTGCAGCAGTTAACAGAGAAAGATGGCTATAGAGGATGGAACATGTACATACCCACAAATACACACACATACACAATTGCTATTCATTTTAGCACTATAATAATGCATTCTATGTATTTATGATTATATTCATGTTTGATGTTTGCATTACATTATATAAAAGACAGCAATATAATAAAGGACAAAACTTTCTAATGATATTTGGAAACATCTAGGAACATAAAATGGGGCATTAAGGAAATGCATATACAAATTAAGTCTTATTCAGGAAATATGTAAGTATTGTTTTTCATTTATTTTTTGATATCTCATCTGCTTATAAGGGAACAAACACGGCTCTTTGGTTGTGCTGCACTTTTATTTGCTAAGATTGTTAGATTAAATTTCTTATTACTGCTACATACCAATAGAAAATCATTAATATGGCTTAGTTTTATACTGATGAAATCTTAATCAGAAATAATTCTTAGGCAAACAATTTCTCTTATATCAAAGGGAAAATACTTTTTTATCTGGTTTTTATTCACTTTTATTGTACAAACAGTTTTAGATAATATATTAATGTCTCCTGAAAGTAGAAAAAAAATAAAACAGGATTGGCTTGCAAATGTTAGTCTAGAACTATATACATGTAATAATGAGGTTTTTATTTATTGCACATTTAATTTACTTGATAGCATCAAGTTTTATTTGCTTTTGTATATAATGAAGAGCATTATTGTCAACAGGGTTCCATTTTTTGTAAACA
Organism: Myotis lucifugus; assembly: GCF_000147115.1. Taxonomy (NCBI): domain Eukaryota; kingdom Metazoa; phylum Chordata; class Mammalia; order Chiroptera; family Vespertilionidae; genus Myotis; species Myotis lucifugus. Next base: position 389,197 of record NW_005871211.1, on the reverse strand, counting down.
TTTTAGCACATATACCCAGTACTACTCTATTTTTACTTTATTTGTCATTTTCATTTAAATATATCGACTTTTTCCAAACTGGACACCAAAGCCCACTAGAGGTAGCATAGCTAACTCACAGGGTTGTTTTAAAAGGTTATTCATAAATGATGAGTTATTTTAAATTATTGAGGGAACCACTGGCATTTGTTGGAAACTGTAAAAACCTCTACCTCAAAGTAGTTCATGGTTTCTACACCAGTTCACTAACGACTTTTCTATGGTGTCCTATTTCAGTGAAATTGGGTTTCAGTGATGACTGAGAAATGACTAGAAAAGAAAATGAAGGTGACAGGATCTAACCTGCTTTGGAAGTTTGAGAAGAGGTTCTGTACCAATAGGTGTTAAGTTGTTACGAAATACTTAAGTTGTGGGCTTATCTGCTATAAATAAAACTTTAAGTATTTCCTTTGGCCTGCCCTAGAGCAAGCATGTCAAACTCATGGCCCAGTCAATATAACGGTATGTAAGAAACGTTTTAATAAAAATTTCATAACTTAATTTTTACAATATCCTGTTATACATAATTATTAATAATGAACTTACAGTGTTGGATAGTGACTGATTGCTATAATCGTGTTGCATTCATTTCCCTTACGCGCCTTATGTGCAGGTGCACCATTTCTCTCTACTAATACTAGCCTCGACTATTTTAGCAACTGATTGTCACATCATTAGTCTTGTACTGACTTGTTTAGTGTGCGCAAAAGGAAATATTTTGCTTTCTCAGAACAAGAAAAATAGGTTTATTTGCGTTACTCTTATTAATTTGTGTAGTTATTCAGTGTCTGGTAAGTTAATGTTCAAGAAAAAATATTAATTTTTATTAAAATGTTCTATTATTTTATGTTAATGATTACTCATTTATTTCAGCCCTTTGTCTCTATTGAAATAAACCTACATTTCTATGAAAATTGAAGCTTTTGTTTTTTTGTGGCCCACATAAACTAAAACCTTGTTAGCCTTTGAGTTTGACATGCTTGGCCTAGAGATTTGGAAAATGATTGTTGAGCTAATTAAAGATCCCATAAACAGAGCAATCTGGGGAACCTGTGAAGTATACAGTATGTTTTTCAGAACATAAAAGTATCTTAAATAAATGTTTGTTTTCCATCAATCCAAAAGAAAAACAAAACATTTTCTTAATGTATATTTAGTGTCCATTATTCCATGCTTAAATCCAGGGCTATCCCTTTTCAAATAAATTGGCAGCATGTATACACAAAACTATGATGAGATTTCTATAGAAAGATATTGTGTGATGAGTTGTGCATACTGTAGTCACACACACACACATGCACACACACACACACAAATACACACACACAAAAAAACACAATTGTTCTGATACCAGTTGTGCCCTGTTAGACTCCTAGATTATGGAGAAAATAAAGTATGACTAGAAAAACACCAAACTCTATGCAAAACTTTGTAGACAATTATAAACACAAATATATATTTTTCTTGTTCTGCTCCCACTTGCTTTGTGGGGATCACAGTCTCCACCAAATGTATCTCACATAAATGTAGAATATTCCAGACTTCAGTCTCTGTAGGCATTTTGTGGCATGTATCAATGTCTCATCTATTCCACTGGTGCTCTCAGTGCCTGTAGTAACCTTGAAGGTACTGATACCTGGTGAAGGCGTGGGCTCCATGGCAGTGCTGCCCCGGCTGCCATCCGTGCCAATGTCACTGCTGGTGCCTGAACTGGTCCCACATTCTCTTTATTCTTTAAAGTGCATTAGATAAGGACCTTCCATCATTAAGAAAGTGCCTGGCTGGCATGGCACAGTGGTTGAGCGTCGACCTAGGAACCAAGAGCTCACCAGTTTGATCCCCTGTCAGGGCGCCTGCCTGGGTTGCAGACTTTATCCCCAGTGTGAGGCATGCAGTAGGCAGCCGATCAATGATGTTCCTGTCTCATCAATGTTTCTATCTCTCCATCCCTCTCTCCCCCTCTCTCTATAAATCAATAAAAAATAGAGGGACAGAATGCTCTTAAGCCTTGGCATATTATCCCATCTTTATTCATTTGTCAACTACTTAATGTGAGCTTTCTTCATCATGAAACACTTACTATCTAATACAAATTAAATATTTACAGTAAAGACTCAGTAATAGCATATGAAATAAATTAATTGTTATTCTATGATCTTTAGGATTTATGCTTCCATAAATTATTCAGAGATCATTTTAAACTATTTACAATATTAAGCCTGTTCTTTACTATTATATAAATAACTAAGTAGTATGACCAGAATTTAAGCCTTAGAATAGGTGTTCTAAATCAATGAACTTTTCAAACCTGGTGCCAATTAACATTCTTAAATGCACATTTGGAAGTAGAGAACATTTTCTTTCCCATGTTCTGACTTCACCTCCACAGGCCCTGAGTCGGGAGCAGTTCTTCAGCAGCAGCGGCAGTCACATCTCTCACCACAGCGTCAACTCCACAGGATGCACCTGCTCTCTGTGGACAGTGAGAAAGGGGTGAGAATTTTAGAAATGGTCAAGTGTAGGCTACAGAGATTTATGTGTCTTGTTTATGTACCAGTTGAGTAGCAACTCAAGAATATTAATGTATGGGCTCATTATAGGATTAAAGTAGCTAATTATTGTTGATGATATTCATTGTAATAATGCTGAGACTGCCCAACCTACAAAGCTGTTATTAAAAATTAAAGTTAAAATAGCTTCTGCAATAAATTGGACTTGCTGAGTCAAACTTAGAGGGTGGTAAAGTCATACGCAGTGCTCCCGAATTACTCTCATTCTATTCAATTTGAAATTTCAAATCAAGTTAAATCAATGTGAACGTTTCCCCATGTAACCTTCAAGTATTTGATTTGCATTCTTTTATTATTATTATTATTGATTTCAGAGAGAGAGGGAGAGATAGACACATCAATGATGAGAGAGAATCATTGATTGGCTGCCTCCTACACACCCCACACTGGGGATTGAGCCGGCAACCTACGCATGTCCCCTTGACCGGAATCAAACCTGGGACCCTTCAGTGCCCAGGCCGACGCTCTATCCAGCTAGGGCTGATTTGCATTCTTATTTTAACTTTTACCTCATTCTTTCATTGCTGTGTAGTGGGACTCTCAGCATAAGCATTTGTTCTATTTTTTTCTGTTCTAGTGAGAAAGGTTCCAGATGGCTTCTTCAATCATTGTTAGCTCAGAAGGAAACTAACCTTCTGCTAAATAACAATTGTTTTTCTCCATGAGTAATGGGAGGCATGTGAATGTCATATTAGCTGTACTAATGAAAGAGTTTAGGGAATTTCAGATGACTGGAAAAAAGTTTATTTAATCAGACAGTTGGTGTCATTAAGATAAAAAAATAATGTTATCTAAAACCTGGAGTTTGGCTTCAGGTCCACAACAATTTAAGCAAGGATTTCTCAACCTCAGCCCTATTGACATTTTGGGCCAGATAACTCTTTGATTTGGGGGTGGTGGGGGCTGTACCCTGTATTACATTCTTATCAGCATTCTTGGTCTCCACACACTAGATGCCAGTGGCAACCCATTGCCCCAGTTATGACAACCAAAAAGTTTCCAGATTACTAAATATCTCATGGGGGAGAAAAATCATCTCTGATTGAGAACCACTGGTTTAAACTTAGCTTGGTACAAGGTGCCTGGTAGTGACCCGTGATTTGGTGCTCAGCCTCACAGAACACAGAACAATTAGGGCATCCGAAGCTGTGTCCCAGGAAACCCTCTAGCAGTGCAAGTGCTGACAGAATGGTACAATCTCCCTCTAATAGTCACAGTGACCAGCACAGGGAAATTGGCCAGTGGTAGACCAGTTGTCAGAATTTGCACTCTGTCGCAAAAGGAAGCAATAGTAATACCAACTGATCAAATTTCAGAATCTACTCACCAAGCACCTGGAGGTCACCTGAGTCTTTACCCTATGGGGGTTTCCTTTTAGAGATCATTAGAAACGATGCAGAGAAACTATTGTCAATTTGAAAAAGTTCATGATTTGGCATTTTGAGTTTATGGATCTAATTTATTCCAGTTATACTTGGAGATCCCTATCTCAAGAACAATGAATCTTTATGCAGCATTTTATAGCCATTGTCTCAAAGCCCTTTAGGCTGTGGCTATAACCTTGGAGGATGGTATTCACAAATGATTACATTGAATACCTAGCTAAATTCCAGGATGCTCTGTCCTCATTAGCTTATAAAAGGAACAGTTCCATGGGGAAAGCCCCCAAACCCCCAATAGGAAAAACCTGCTCTCTCTCTCTCTCTAATGGGAAAATAAAAAAAAAATCCCCCTCGTGTCCCTTTGTCTCTGGTTTATATATGCTGCAGTTCTCTGTTTGAATCTGACCTTTTTTTATTGGTCCCTTTCCTTAATTTGGGACGCCCATGTATCCCTCATTGGTCATTCTGCTACATTGAATTACTTTCAAATCTCAAAGCCCACGTGGTGCCCCCCCCCCACCATGCTTTTTTCTCCCCCTTATCTTGATGGTTGGAGTCACTTTTGATTTATCTTATGGTTTTCTCCCAGTTGTGCTGGCAGAGAAAGCCTTACCTTATAGCTCTCCCAGCACCTCAGGTCAGGGCTACTTTTGGTCTAACTTATGGTCACTTTAATTGCTCAGGCCAGCGATACCCCTGTCTGTCTTTGGTTTATGGCTGTTTTAATTGCTTAGGCCAGAAATATTTCTCTATCTGCCTGTGGCATTTCTCTTTCTTCTGTACAAGTAAGATAAACACCCTGGCGTCTTCAAGTCTCAATTATGTATTCCTCTCCCATGAACCCTCCTCATTCCTAAAACTCTCTAAACCTGCCTATTTGTCCCTAAAACTCATTTCAGTATTACAGATGTTCCCTTTGTTTGTTTTTACCATTGACCTCCTTCATCCTGCACCCTCCCCTCCCAGGCCTTCACCACTCTATTGTCTGTGTCCTTGGGCTATGCAGATATGCATACAAGTTCCCCAGTTAATCACTCCCCATCCTCCATCCCCTGCCTTCCCTCTGAAATTCATCAGTCTGTTAAATATATTTTTATTAATTTCAGAGAGGAAGAGAGAAGGAGAGACAGAAACATTTACGATGAGAGAGATTTACCCTGCACACACAGTACTGGGGACAGAGCCCACAACCCCGGCTTGTGCCCTGACCTGGAATTGAATCCTGCCCTGGAATTGAAATCTGACCTCCTGCTTCATAGGTCAATGCTCAAGCACTGAGCCACACTGGCCTGGCTACAACGTTTTGTGTGTGTGTGTGTGTGTGTGTGTGTGTGTTTGTGTGTGTGTGTGTGTGTGTGTGTGTGTGTGTGTGTGTGTGTGTTTAAAGTAAGGAGCATAGCAATAACAAGCTGAGAAATATTTTTTTAAAAGTGTATGGAAATCAAATAATACTTTTACTTAAAATGGAAGGATAGATCAGAAATTAGATTTAGGTATTTCCACAATGCACTGCATAGCAGAGCAACCCAGTAATAGGATGACCCCTTTCCCAGGCACAGAATACCATAGACCTACCCCATAGAAACAGAACTTTTACCATTAGTAATATTGCATATCCAAGAGCATTTGAGAACACATGACATCTTTGAGCAAGCAAGTATTAAAGGAAAAGAGAAGGGACAAGAGTTGACGATGCATACCAGTTCTGGATGGATGAGAGAGCAGGTAAAGGGGAAAGAAAGACTAAGCTAGTGGGCACTCTTGCACCTAGAAGGAAACTTTAGGAGTAGTGAATATGTAACCACTTCTGAATCTTCCATCCCCACACCTTAACCCAGCAACACTGGAAGCCTAAGGTAGCGGCAACTTGTAAGGGGAAAATCACCCTGCCTTGAACACCTGGGAGAGGTCTAAGCAGGGATCATGGAATGTGGGATATATGTACTGTGCATCAGACTGTGTAGAGCCTGTTTCAACAGTGACTTCGTGTAAAAGTGAGTTGCATCAGCACTCACTGCCTAAACCAACTCAGCCTGGCTCAGCTGGGATGTGTACTTTTTACTAAACTGACCCCGGTTGTTTGTGGAAATGAATTACAGAAACCCAGGGGTGTTCAGAAAACTCAAGAGAGGACTATTTACTCTGTGAAATAATTATTATTGCCGTCATGAATTTAAATGTAAAACTCTTTAAGAAGAAGGCTGATGCTACGATGTGTTCAGCCATCCAGTTCATCACAGATGCATACTGTATCAGAAGCTTGAAAATTGTGTGTGTGTGTGTGTGTGTGTGTGTGTGTGTGTGTGTGTGTGTGTGTGTGTGTCTGCACAAGTATACTGTGTATGTTTGGCTTTAGCGAAGAGGTATTTATCTCCCTGCTTGCTGTCTTCAGAATCTCTAGATGGCTTGTCAGCAGACTCTTGCACACCCCCAGCTGACAGACACTCAGTGAGTCACTGGCATTGTGATTAAGGACAAATAAACTGCTCTTCCACTTATTCCCTGTGCATCTTTGGGCAACTTTTGTGACCTCTCTGTTCCTCAGTTTTCCCACTGATAAAATTATAGTTATAACATAATCACCATCAACATTAGAGGACTGATATGATGAAATGACAATACGTGTAACATTTTTGAACAGTGCCTGACATATAATAAGTACTCAATAAACATTAGCTGTTGTGTCAGGAATGAAATCTATTACTATGATTAGGAAAGAACAGGAAAAAACCATAAATCTCATGTGTACTCTAATAATGGCCTTAAAATGAGTAATGTGGACACTTTTCCAATCATAAATGAATTTGCAGGTATGGATAAATCGTCACCTGTCAGTGGCTTGAAACTCCATTCTAAATAAAAAGAGATTTACTGCGTTTGGATTAATAGGTTGTTGAGTACTTTGTAGGTACTTCATATCAGAATCACTTTTGTCATGAGAAAAGTAGCCTTTTTTTAACCTAAATAAACATTGTCTCAGTTTCTGAGGATTTCCAGCACATACTGCAAAATGTCTTTCCATATTGAGCTCAGAAGGATAGATGTGGATTTAATCATCTTTGATTAATAGAGTTAGAAAATATATCTGCTAGTAAATGCATTCCATTTCTCCCTTATGGACATGGATTTCAGAATATTTGTCCAATGTATTTGGGCACTGGGAAAATTTTGTATGTTGATGAGGATATTTCAAGGACAAGGAAAGAACATGTGAATATCCTCCAGGTTTTTCTACCTGAATGGTGGGAAAACTGGGAGCTCTGAAAGCTTAAAATATACCAACTAGTGAAAAGCGACTAATTTCACGTCAATATTGCATTACTCTCCTATGGCTGCTGTAACAAATGACTGAAAACTGGGAAGCTTCAAACAAGAGAAATTTATTCTTTTACAGTTCTGGCAGCCAGAGTCTGCAATGAGACATAGAGGACTAAAGCCAAGTCCTATGCAAGGCTGTGCTCCCTCCGGAGGCTCCGGGAAATCTATTTCTTGTTCCTTCATCTTCAAAGTCAGCTTTACAGCATCTGCTCTCTGACTCTGCTTCCCTCTGTTCCGGCATCAGGACCTCCTCCTCTCCCATTTGTAGTTCAATCTCCCGTTTCCCCCTTTTCATAAAAATAATTGTGATGGCATTTAGAACCTGCTCGGGGATAACTTCTTCACCTTAATATTTTTAACTTAATCACATGTTTGTTGACCCTCCTTTCCATATAACATAAAACTCATAGATTCCAGGATGGGGACCCATATTATTTTTCATAGAGGGGCACCATTCAGCTTACCATTAATAGGAACGTATTATTGAAAAAAAATTTAATTTTTCAGACATCAAAGTAAAATTGCTAATTTGATTGGCTTAACATATTCTGAAAAAGCCCCATGTAGCAGCTATAGTTTTTCTGTGTAAATCAATAGTCACACACACACACACAAACACACACACTCTTCCAATCTCTTAAAGACATTATTAAAATAGCTAATCAATATAAATTGATGTAATCAATTCTACCCCTTTTCTTCCTGTTTAATTTTATTCTTAAAGTTTACTTTTATAATTTGCTTCCATTTCAATATTTGTAAGGACAACTACAGCAACATTTTTCATTCAAATTTGTTATATCATTAGTAGATGGCTAACCTCTTAGAAAATGGAAATTTGTAATTGCAAATATTTACGCTCATTGTCTATCCTTTGGGGTAGTTAGTTAAATTGTTCAGATATGTGAAATAGATTCCAGATAATCAAGAATAATCTGGCAATCAGGCACAAAAGTTTGCAAATTAGCCTTGAATAGGATGTTTATAAGTGAATGTTGTATTGGTCAGTTCTGGCTGCTATAAAAGAATTACATAGAGTTGGCGGCTTAAACAACAAACCTTTATTTCTCATAGTTCTGGAGGCGGAAGTCTGAGATCAGGGGGCCCGCATGGTCAGATGATGGGTGAGGGCCCTCTTCCTGGTTTACAGATGGCTGCCTCCTTGCTGTATTCCCACAAGGGAGGCTCTACCCTAATGGCCCAGTCTAAACCTAATTAACTCCCAAGGCCCCACCTCCATATACCATCACATTGGGAATTGGGGCTTCAATATATGGATTTGGGGGGGGACCCAGACATTTAGTTCCTAGCACGTGGCAAGAAATTACCCCCTAAAAGTATTTAATTACAGAAAAGATATTTTACCACACATCACTTAGGATATGTTGTTAACATAGAAATTATTTGCAACCCATTCTCTAATCTTTTAATATTAACATCCAATTTGTATCATTCCTTGAATAACAAGAGCAGACTAATTTTTTAAAATTTCTTGAAAGAAATTAATGAGTCAAAATTAATGACAGGATTAATAACTACATTCTTAAAGTTATGAAACTTCCTGACAGCTGTCAGAGGGGAGCAGGGATTATGGGTATGGGCGATAAAGGTGAAGGGATTAATAAAACAAAAGTTATGGTAATTAAAATGTTAAAATTTATTTTTCATCATCAGGGAAATATGTTGAATAATTAAGAAATTGAAATGGTACTTTATAGGTGATCACAAAAATGCAACGCTACTCAAGTGATAAAAGCGTAATAAATGTATATCTGAGTGTACTACTTAACATTTTTAAAAAAATGATCTTCTCTCCACAATGAGACAGATTTGATTTAGTTAGTACTTACTGGTGGTTTTCCTAATGTTATTAGATTTGTCATGTAGAGTAATTACAGACTATAACTGAGTAAGTATTATATTAATTATAATATCCAAACGAATCTGTTAATTTAACAAGGGGTAAATGTGTAGCTCTTATCAATTATTTTAAAATAGGTAATAACAATGGAGTTCTTCATAATACTTCATAAATACCCAACCAAACCTTGTCAATTAATTTAATTAGTGCAGTAAAATTTAGATGAACTTCATAAAATATCCTGTAGAATTATGCAGTCATGTTGTAAAAGAGAAGCTTAATTAAGTTGCAATATAAAGGAAAATGACTTTTCCTTTGTAGAATTTTACTTGACTGAGAAAAATAAACAGATACTATAAAATGTTCAGAGAAGCATTAAAGTTCCTTATTTACATAGGGCATATACTCTGTTTTAATTCATTTTGGGGAGGATGTCTATAAATAAATGTATGTGTAAATAAACCATAGAATTTTCCTGTTAGGTGATTCTGAAGTTTTCTGGTTACCTAGTAAAAATGGTATGCATGTGTATTTATATGTGCACATATGTGTTTATATATGTATATACACACACATAATGTATATATGTAATGTTAATATATATATGTATACATATATACAATATTTAAAATTTAAATAAACTCACCAGTTGTTGATTTACACATTTTTGCATGAATACATTTTGAAAGACAAGATTAAAGACAGGAAGCCTAGATACCGTAATAAAGTGCCTCTCTAACGATTTTGTCTCTAAAATATAAACTGTGTTCGGTCATCAAGGATAGAGACCTTCATCAAGAATAGAGAAGTGTAATAAAATTAAATTTCCAGTTATTTTAGGGTTAACAATATGATGAGTAACTTAGTGTGATATTCACACATGAAGGATGAAAAATATCTGGTTGAATTATTACAATTACAGCAATAACTGTCATCTTATCACAAAAAATAACCCAAGAGATCTTGCACATGAATAAGATTACTAAAGAATTTGTTATGTATACACAAAATTGGTTAAGGTTCTGCATCAGTTCATGGAGTATTATATAGCTCAATATAAGTTTTCACTGAGTATAACTAAAAGTTTTGCTTGAGAAAATAAACAAGGAATCTTATTGGTGGATAAGATATAGCAGAAATACTAGAAAAATTTTTAGTATTCAAAGCTGATTCTGCTAAGAGGATGGGCATATTCTGATTTAAAAAGGAAGAGTAAAAAAATTAGCTGTATTTTTTATGTCCTCCTTGAGCCATGGAGAATCATGTCTAAGAAGAGGACACAGCAAAGAAAGAAAATGATGATAAATGATCTACTTAAATTTTTATCCACAAAGACTATATGCTAAGATAAAGCAAAAGTTAGATAGCTCAAACGTATTTTTTGCCCTGTATTGGATCACCCAGGTGATTTGGAAATCTTCAACTCTTAAATTGGAATAATGTGGTTCTAGACTCTAGAGTAATGGAAACTCCAGTACTCCGTTTGCCGAATGCACCCGAATGCACGGGAAGCTTACCGGAGGCACATGTTGACAATACGAGGCCGTTTCCAGAATTGGGCATTTTGTCACTCGAGTAAAAATAAAATGTCATGAGTAAAGATTAATCTCTTTATAGTGCAATTCTTAACCTTTTTATATTAATGTCAATATTGGAACAATGTATCTTGGTTGCTTTCACTATGTATCTTTGCTACGCAACACAGATGTACATGTTTACATCCGGTTTTAGAATTGCATTATTGATCATGAGTAACGTGAGTAATAATATTACTCCAGTGATGCCCAACTCTGGCCGTTGCGAGAAACAAATATTTCAATTATGCAATTTTTGTCTCTGTCGATGCGTGTCACCCAAAATGAGTTCGCGTGTCACCTCTGACACGCATGTCATAGGTTCGCCATCACTGCTCTAGGTCCCAGAGTCTAGGATACCCTCCCTTGGTGCATTGTGTCAGTAAGTTTCTTTGGCCTGCTGGTCTTTGGCTCATTAGCTTTTTAGTCCAACATTGTTATTTACAATGTTAGACTCCTTCCATCAGGAGATGGAGACCACTGGAGTTTGTTCCATTTGCAATATGACACAATGGGAGCAGAATGGGTAGTTATGCTTTCAGCAGTGGCCTCTACAGCATGTCAGAGTCTACGAATCCAAACTACTACAAAGTCTTTGCTTTATTAAAGCTGCAATGAACAAATACTGGCACTAGTCGCTTGCTAAAAGTCCCTTGTGTGTTAGAGAGATCTGTAGCCTATAAGCAGTGTCTGAATTTGTTATATTAAAATTGCTTATTACTCTCTGTTACTGATTTTTATATAACTTTGTTGTTGCAAACACTACACACATGATATTAGATTTCCATTTTTACTACGTATGTTTTTTATACTTATTCTTATACATGATAAGTGAGTCCCACATTTCCAATTAAGTTTGTGATAAAAATCACATTAAAATATTATCAGAAACATGAAAAGTACAAAGAAAACAACATTATTTAGTACAATATCATCCCATTATAAAGTAAAAATACATGTGTGCATGTGGAGAGCAATAATAAAATTCTGCAGTTAGCTTTATGGTTTTGTCATTGATGAAAGTGCTTTGATGTCTTTGAAACTGGCTTTACTAAACGTTGTACCAAGGATGACTGAGGACTTGTACTAGGTATTTAAAAAATCCAGAGTAAAATACCAAACCTGATCATGCCTATTTAGCTCTATCCTTATCTCTAATTCTATATCTATATGCATATGTGTATCTGCATATCCATCCATTTCTTTATCCTTGTTGTGAATATGAATTTATATGAGTAGACTCCCTGATTATAATATAATCAAAGCACTACCATATGTGCCTAAATTAAAAATAAACATGCAGAATTTGATTAGCATTCATTAATCTGCTTTGGGAGCCAGATTGCTTGATTTATGATACTTGGAAACCCACTTAATTGCTCTATGACATTGGGTGACTTAATCATTTGTGCCTTGATTTCCTCATCTGAAGATAAGGATAATAGTAGCTGATTCATATGATTATTATGATGAGAAAATTAAATTGGGCAAAATTACTTAAAGGATAGCATAATATATTTTATGCTCTGAATACATTTTGTCATAATTAATAACTGGAATTCTGAGGCTGCGTGTGTGTGTGCTCTCACACACACACATATGTTGTAAGGTAATTTATATAACTCAGGGCTCATTACAAAAGTTTTCCAAAGATGCTTATAAACAAAAGTCCACTTTTTTTTCCCCAAAATATAGGTGATCCTATCTAATAAAGAGGGAATATGTAAATTGACCTTCACGCTGTCTCAAAGATGGCGGCGCCCACAGCCAATAAGGAGGGAATATGCTAATTGACTGCCACGCCCTCAAAGATGACAGCGCCCACAGCCACAAGATGGCCGGCAGGGGAGGGCAGTTGTGGGCGATCAGGTCAGGAGGGAGGGCAGTTAGGGGAAACCAGGACAGCAGGGGAGGGCAGTTGGGGGCGACCAGGATAGCAGGGGAGGGCAGTTGCAGGTGACCAGGCCAGCAGGGGAGCAGTTAGGCATCGATCAAGCTGGCAGGGGAGTGGTTAGGGGGTGATCAGGCTGGCAGGCAGAAGCGGTTAGGGGCAATCAGGCAGGCAGGCAGGCAGGCGAGCGGTTGGGAGCCAGCAGTGCTGGATTGTGAGAGGGATGTCCAACGGCCAGTTTAGGGGTGGGGCCTAAACAAGCAGTCAGACATCCTCCGAGGAGTATCTGGGAGAGGGTGCAGGCTAGGCTGAGGGACAACCACTCCCCCCCCCACATGAATTTCGTGCACTGGGCATCTAGTCTACTATAAAATTGTTTTGTTTTCTTAAGAGTTGATTTGAAATGTTCAGCTTTCAGCAGGAAACAAACATTCTGCTATGTATTGAAAACCAGGAAAATAAAGAGCCCTCCAGGAATACATACCAGCATAAATAATGATTAATTTCTCCTCTCCTGGCTTACAAAATAGGTTATAGTTTACTGAGAAGCTGTTAGAAAATGTCACTTATTCTGCTAAACCTAAATAATTCTGAGTCATTAACTTATTTTACAAAGAACTTTCACTTTTCCAGAATTATTAAAATGGGATTTTAGATGACTTCATACCCGGGCTATTATTTTCCTCTCACAACACAGAACACCATGGAATAAAGTGGTGAAGCGGGTTGGAAATGGTATAAGTATAAAGGCAGGTAGTGAAGCATAGAAGCTGTAAGTGGTGGGTTTCAAAGTCTGACTTCTGAGCCTCTGCTATTGGACTTGGTCCTTCTGAGAGAATAGTTTTCAGTTTTGCGAAAGTACCATTGGGAACATTGCTCTGTATTCTATAACCAGTGTCTGCGTTGGTTACATTACATTGGTAACAACCAGGATTTACCATGTCTGTTACATTACATAAGAAGCTTTATTAATTGATTTTTCTTCAACAAAACGTATTGTTTCAACAGAGAACGCATAGGTGTGTAGCAACTATGTGAAAAATAATTAGAAAATGTCAGACATTCCTTAAATTTCTGTGGATTATACATTTTATAAGTTATTTATTTAGAAAAACTACTTTTTCCTAAACTGTACTTTAGAGAACAGCAGGTTGAATGTAGATTCTAAAGAGAAATAAAAAATGAGGGAGAGAGACCTGCTATCTCTATTCACTGTTACTGTCTGGTTTCCATAGAGATAACTTCTACCTGGCTACTTTAGTTTCAAGCCCTAGGGAAGAAAATGTAAGGAATACAATGTTTTAAAGATTAATCAGGACAAAGATTTCTTTTGGTATTGTGATTGTGAGAAATGATAAGTGAAATATAAATGTTAAGAGCCAGAGAAGAGCTTAGATTCTAATAGATAAAACAGAACTTGTCTTTAGAATAAGCAATAAAAGACAGAATTCCTTTAAGTAGCTCCCTCTGCCTCTCTCTCTCTCCTTCTGGCTTTCATTTACACACTCTCTCTTTCTCTCTTTCTCTCTTTTTGTTACTTTTTTCTCCCTTTCCCAAATATTTTCTTATAATGCTAAATTCCACTCTCTTCAAACCATTGCCATAAAATCAATGGAGAAAAGGAAGAAGGAATATATATTTTTTAAGTCATTCAAAGACCTGAAGTAACTTACATGGGTGGTAATGTTGTCCAGTTATTGTTGACTCCTTGATTTTATAACTTATTTTTTAACTAGAGGCCCAGTGCAAGAATTCGTGCACGGGTGGGACCAGCCCGGGTGGGGGGGCATGGGAGGTTGGCCTGCTGGCCCCACCCCTGATCAGGGTGGGGGGACCAAATGGGGGCTGGGCTGGCTGGGAGGAGGGGCTGTGGGAGGTTGGCTGGCAGCAGTGCTTGTCATAGCGACCAGTTGTTCTGGTCGTTCTGGTCACTTGGCTTATATATATATAGATATCAGTAAAGTATGGCTAATGTTTTCTTATTAGATGAAATCATAGGGTTTTTCTCAAACCTAAGGTGTATTTAGTAAGGGGTTAGTTTCAGCTATTTCTTTTAAAGAGGAATCACTTGTGGTGAATAACATAATTTATCATAATTTCTGTTGATAAAGAGTTAACACCCTTCATGATCTATGTACAATACATATTTTCAGAATCTCAGCTTTAAAATAAAGAGCTATGATATACTTTCAAAACCATGCTTATTGAGTTACTTTATGGTAATAACTGTGAAAGCTGATCTATAAACTCAGACTACAGTAACAAGAAATCAACACTGATTTTTGCAAGAGAATTCACAATGATCACCATGGTTCAATGTTTCTCACCAAGCACAGTTTTCAAAGATGTATATGAATGCATCTCAATTGTACAGCTCCTGTTTTTTACAATATGACAAGTATTTATGTTGAAAATCTTGTTCAATGTAACACTCTTATACTTTCTTCATATTTGTGCATGCTTTTTCCAAGCACCTCTATTTTGCTTTAACTTTTTGAATGAGAGAGAGTACATTTTAAAATTAGGATTGTGAAGTAACATCATTCATTAGCATAATCCATCTTCCTCATTTTCCCTGTCAGTGTCCACCACCTGCTGGGTACCCCACAACCCATGAAATAACAAATGTCACCCAGTTAGATTGTGTACCAAATTTTATGTTAGTTAGTTGAAACATTGTCTTTGGTTCAATTAAAATCACTTCATCTTAGCAGTCTGCAAAACTAAAACAAGATCATTTATAAATGCCTTTAGCTGGAATTATACTTAAGACTTGGTTTTTAACTTAGCATGTTAAAGACAAAAAGTCATCACGTGTAAAAATCAAGGATAGTTGTTCCTCATAAGAGAAAAAGAAATGAATGAGTACCAGAAGAACCCTATGGAACCAGCCATGATCTTTGACTATGTGCAAAACATACAATATCTCTAACTATTTACATGCTTGTTGATATGTTTGTGCATAAAATATATATTCATGTGCTAACATCAAACTTTTATATGTGTACAAATTTATATTTATTAGATGTAATAAAACCCACAATGTCACCATTGAAAAACACATTTACACATTAGAATGCGCACTTACATGATTTCAGTAAGAGAGTAGAAAAACAGTAATGCTTCATGTGGCGATTCTGCCCCCGTGACTAGGAGGTTTCCCATAGTTTCCTTCTCTGGGTGTTTCTGAGCTGGAGATGATGAAAGAGACATTACCAGGAGGTTTGGCATTCGGAGGTGAGGCAGGAGCCATTGCTTTTGCAAAGCTTCATGATTGCATGAGGTGAAAGGCAGATGCATGTAGTCCAGTGGGGTCCAGGCTGTCATGGCTTCCTCCCATTTTATTGTCCAGCCCTTCTTCCCACTCCCCTGCTGACCCACAGTGGCCCCAGTTCCAGTGAATGTCACAGAAGCAATGGCTTCCATTACCTCCCCTTTGTGGCACCTCTGGGGCGGCTAGACCCACCAGAATGCTCCAACTTGTGTTCAGATCCCACTGCTTCAAGAGGGCTGATTTGTGACTCTTCTCTGAGCCTTTAGCTTCATTTTCCAGGATTGATCTTTCCACCTCCACCTACAAGTGTGTATAATCTCCTTCTTGCAATCCTTTACTCAAAATATGTATAAGCTACTTCCTGCAATCCCTTATTGGTAACATTCAGGTGTTCTGCTTCCTTGGTGCATGAAATATCAGGCAATACATTTGTGAACTGACATCCCAAACTCTGTAATAAAATATTATCTTTGGTGACCATATAGATGACAGAGTCTGTTCTTGAAACACAAAATCTGAAGGGAGCTGTAGGGAGCACACCAGTCGGCCCATTTCTTTTATTCCAAGCAGTACTAGAATCCAAATAAGCTATCCTATATTCTAGATTTTTAAAATCAATCAGAATTCACAGTAAGAATGATCAAATAATGACCATAATAATGTGATAAGGAAAACCATGCCTTCACATAAAGAGGCAATGCGAAGTCTCATTGATTTTTGTCACCAATTAGTATGCATTGAATGGTCTCTCTGTAATTACTACGATATTGGATGCTCACAGCAAGGCTAACAGTTCAGGAAAAGTATGTTTGTAAAGCTATAAGTAATTGGTTTTGTAGGACAAAATGCAATAGAACTCATATGTATGCTTGAATAAAATTTTGGAAAATCATGATAAATAAATAGCACATTTAAAAATTAAGAATGATTAAAAGGAACAATTTTTTCCCTCTTTGTTAAGTGAATTATTATTTCTTAAAGGGAATATGCATGCAAAGTGACTGAGATTTGCTATAACATAAAAATCTCTTTTCTGTACAACAGATTTCGAATAAAAGGAGATTAAAACTACCATGAGGTATTTTGAAAAGGCTGTATCTCAACACGAACAATTGGTGCCTAGTGTCAGCCCTGCTAACGCTCAAGATCCATCAGCCTCCCGTGTGCCTTGGTGCACGCTCATGACAGTATTGAGAAAGCGGTGGCTTCCCGCATCTAGCTATTTAGACACCAACTGAGACTTAGAGTTCACAGTGTCAGTTATATTCTAAGGTAGTGATATCTGGATTTGCAGGAGTAGCATCAGCTAGGAACTTGTTATAAATGAAAAATGTTGGCTGCCGGGGTCCAGCCCCAGGGGTCCAGGGGTTCCCAAAGGTGTGGACGGAGTCAGAGAAGAATGTTTTACGTGGAGACAGCGTTCAGAACTCTCTAGCTCTCTTTAGTCTCCGTGGATCTTCCTGTGCTTGACTGAGGCCACAGAGAAAGATCCCGAGGCAAGCTGAGCCTTTATTTTATATAGTCAGAGGCAAACAAGGTAGTGGTTTCCATAGTTACACTGTTCTTGTGAGTTTCACTTGTTTACACTGTTCTTGTGAGTTTCACTTGTTTACACTGTTCTTGTGAGTTTCACTTGTTTTTGTTCTTGTTGCACTTCCCTCAGCCCATTAGCTTCCCAGGTAAGATCTAGGGAGCGTCATAAGGTCAAGCCTAATTATGCTTAAGAGGACTGTACCCTCTAAGCTGGGACTTGTTTGTGACTTTGCCAACAGGTCAGTCTGAGGCTTAATCCTATATTAGCTCCCCACAGTTGTCCTCGCTCCACACCTACCTTTGTGTGGGGTTTAATCATCAATGTTTTCACAATACCTTTAGGTGATATTGACCCAAAACTACTATTCAACGCAAGAGACATGAATAAACCTTAAAATACTTACAGAACATGTTTTTGTCTCTGTGTATATATGCATAATGTTATATATTAACTGACTTTTTTGCTGTTTTTGGCCACATAATGCTTTTCTATGGTGGTATCAGAGCAGGGTATTGTTATCAGCTCTGAATTTGTAAGAATAACACCAGAGAATAGAAGTGATATATTCTTGGCTTTTCAACTCCAATGTCCCTGTTCAATTTGTGAGAAAGAAGAAAAAAATATACATATTTAATGTAAGAAGGAAGAATCATTTTGGATGTCTGATATGAATCTCCTCTCCATCCCATCTCTTTCTAGTCTGGAGACGAAGAGGGCTGGAAGATGTACAGGACACTACCTGATGGGCAGAGTCCTGAGTGAAAGGGCGAGGGCTATGCCCTCCATCTTGCCTGTATCCTCCATGTTGGGGCCACGTGCGGCCTTCTTCCCGGAAGCCCAGGCCTCTGCTGGCCACGCCCGGGATTTTAAACTAACCAATGACAATCAAGGGAAGTGCGCGCCATAGATATGACCACATCCTGTGTAACAAGACCCGGCTTGTGCCTGGCCAATCGGCAAAGCACAGTCCTTTCTCCTCCCCTTACTCCAACCCCCCCTATATAACCGGTCTCTAGGCGGGGTTCTCTCTCTTCGCCACTTGGCTTGTCATTGTGTCGGTGAGTCTGGTGGACAGGGAGCCGAGCTAGCTTGAAATACAGATTCTTATGCTTTTGCATCGGATTGACTGGCTCCCTGATGTGGTTTCTTGGGAATCTTGAAATCTGGGCATAACACTGAGAAAGGCATTACCCTTAGAATTGCATTAGATATCACTTCTCTGGTACAACTACAGGAAATACTTGCATGGCATATTAGAATTGAAATTATAAGTATTCATGATTCAAAAGGGAAAATAGTGAACTTTTAATAAATATTGAATTTTAGAATGTCATTGTGCACTGGTTGCTCTGGCAAATTTTGCTTTCAAATGGAGTCCTGTTCTGTTCTCACAAGCCAAAATGTATCATTTTATGTCACGGTGGAGGTTGTAGAATGCCCCCTGAAGATGTCCATGCCCAAATGCCTGGGACCTAGGAATGTCACCTCAGAGGGAAAAGAGGATTTTGTAAATATGATTAAATTAAGGATTTTAAAATGGGGAGACTGTCCTGGATTATCAAAGGATCCAAAAAATATAAGCACAGGTGTAAGGAAGAATTTAAAGGAGATTTCATGCAGACGAAGACATCAATGTAACAAAGCAATGTCATGACTAAAGCACTGTGCTACCTTGTTGACTTTGAAGATGCAAGAAGAGGCCACAAGCCAAGGAATGCAAGCAAGGCAGCTCCAGCAGCTGCAAAGGCAAGGGAAGGGATTCTCCCCTCGGGGCCTCAGAGAGAGCACGACCTGTGGACACATCGATTCTGGCCCAGTGAAACTCATTTCGGACTTCTGGCCTCCAGAACAGCAAGAGAATAAAGTCATGTTGTTTTAAGCCACTCATAGTGTGGTAACTTCTCAGAGTAATCAACAACAACGACAACAAAACTGTCTCAGACATCCAGCAGCCAGGTGTCTCCCACGTAAGCATATGGAACTCTTCAATTTTTAAAAATTTCATTTCCTGTCCATCCTTTAAATTCAACAATATTTCTATAGTAAGCATGTTTTACTCCGGATTTGAGAAAGGACAGAGCTGGATGGTTTTCCTCTGATCCATCGGGCGGCAGGGACTGTGGGGGCTGGCGGATTCCTTAGAGAGATTCTTCCTTAACATGCGGAGTATCATGGTACTCCTTTGCCTGTCTCCCTCTTCATGACAGTGTGTCCTTCTCTAGGTCTGAAGCCTTCTCTAAGAAGAGTGCTCTAAGGAAACTTAAACTTTGATGGCTGGCTTCTCAGAAGCACGTAATGAAAGCTACACTGCCAGGTAGGTGCTATCCTTAGAACTCTCATGGTGTCACTGCACAATGTTCTATTTTGGCAAAGAAATCAGAGGGCCTGCTGAGAACTGAGGGTTTAGTATGAAGTGTCAGTAAACCCAATGAAGAAAGCTTAAAGTGAAACAAAGAAACCTTATAACGTCTTTGGTTTCATGACTGAGTGAGTTTAATTATTGGCTGTTGGATCCAATTATTCCACCACTCAATATAAACGTATATCAATTTTATTTTTCTTAAAAATAGAAACATGTCCTGGTCTTATTGTTGAATTTTATTTGCACCTAGACTAAACTCCTGTTTGCTAACATTTATGTTAATTTATCTATATTCTCAATATCTATCTAAATATCTACTCTTTGACAAATTCAAATGAAAAATCCTATAGCTTCTTTATCACTGCATGATCAATATTTTTTAAAATACATGCAATGATTTTATGACCCCAAGTGTTAAAAATAAATTGATTGATCAGAAGTAGACCTGGTTTTAATAAAATGCATTTGGATAATAATAGATTTTATTATAACTGGAAAGTGGTTGCTTCCATGTTAGAGAAATGAACAGACAAAGCTAACTTTTAGCTAAAAGGCTGTGGGGACCAGGGGTGAGGATATAAGAGAATTGTTCAAATTCCTACAGAGCAGAGTTTTGAGAACCTGTCAAGTAAATCTAATATTTTTCAAAAGTTGCAATATCTTTCTAGCACAGAAAAAGGAATTTAATGGAGCCTTCCCTGGATTTGGCCCAAGGAGGAATAGAGAAGAAACAGAGATAAAGAATGCCTTACAGGTTTTATTTTTTAGATCTTTTAAATTTAAACTGACAATTCAGTAGAACTAAAACTTTAAAATGATTATGTATCTTAATGTCAGAGATGGAGTGGAATACCATATTTGAATACTGTAAACATTGTTGGATTTGAGATCTATGATCTGAGTAAATGTTCTGAAAATTTAAATGATCCAGGATATTCATACAATCTACTTGTTTACTCTTTAAGTGAGTATGTTTATACAAATTTCATACCATTCTTTTTCAGTTTTCTGTGTTAGGGTGTTTCAAGAATATAAGATACATATATATTTTTTCCAGTGACATACCTAAATAAAATAATATAAAAAAATCTGACTCAAAGTATTATTTTATTCTGCTGCCATATAACATAGAAAGAGGCTGTTGTAAACACATTAAAAAAATCCCTTACATTTTTATTCATTTATTCATCGGTGGCCAGTTGGGTTGCTTCCAACTTTTGGTTATTATGATAGTGCTGCTATGTATATGGATGTGCAAATATCTCTCTGAGATTCTTCTTTCAATCCCTTTATCTATATACCCAGAAATGAGATATCTAGATCCTATGACAGTTCTATTTTTAATTTTTTACGAATAAACAAAATGTGGTATATACATACAATCCAATTTTGTTCAGCCTTAAAAAGGAAGAAAACACTGTTATATGCTACAAGATAGATAATCCTTGTGAAAATTAAGTAAATCAGTCACAGAAGAAAGCAAATGGTCTATGATTTCATTTATATGAGATCTCTAAAGTAGTCAAACTCATAGACACCGAAAGTAAAACGGTAGGTGCCAGAGGCAGGGGGCAGAGAAAAGGATTGAAATAGAGTTTCAGATTTACAGGATGAAACCTCCTGGAGATCTGTTTCATAGCAATGTGGATACTTAACATGACTGAACTACACACTTCAAATGAATAAGATGATTTTTTAAAAAATGAGTAAAGCGGTATATTTTATATTATATGAATTTTACCACAATTTAATGTTTTTTTTCAAGTGGCTTAGAGAATAGTCACAAGGTAGAACATGGAGTGACATGAGCCATTGCCTTTGGCTTCCATAGTAGGAATGTCTTCACCGAAGGGTGAGATTGACCTTGGGAAAACTTGACATGCATGCCATAATTTGAGGATCAACAATGGCATTGATGTTCTCTTCACTTCCTGGAAAATCATGACTATGAGAAGCTGACTGGAGCAGCCTATAAATGATGCACCCAGGATTTGAGACAGGACGTTTGTATTTCCTGTGGGTGAAATTGATGACAGAATGTCAGCTGGGCTCAAAGGGTTTTGATGGGACCCCATCCAGATTGATGGCCTGCTAAGATAAGTGGAATGCATGGTAAGGATCTATGTGAATTGCAATTTAAAAGGAATGATTGCAGCTTTAAGAGGCTTTCAATAATAACGCCTCTACTTTACAACAAATATAAGATATTCTTGAAAAAATGATGGCAAAGCTGGCATTTGTATTAACATGGCTGTTTCTCTAAAAAGGAAGTGTAGGCACCAAGCATGATTGCTTAAATCATACAAAATGAACAGGAAACAACTGAAAATAACTTATCCCAAGAAGAAATAAGAAAACATGATCTATACTCAAAGGGGAAGATGATCAATAGAGACCAACTACAGGCTGACCAAGTCATTGGAATTAGCAGAGAAGGATTTATTATAGCTATTATAATCATTACAATTGATGGAAAAATAGGATAGTAAAGTAGAAAAGTGAAACTGTAAACAGGAGGAAAATGAATATTCTACAACTAAAAACACAATATTTGAAATGTAAAAGAATTATTGAGTAGGCTTAACAGAAGAATGAATATGAAGAAATAGTTAATTCATTTTAATGTAGATTAATAGAAATTATGCAATCTGAAAAAATGGTAGACCAAATATATTTTTTAAATGAGCAGAGCCTCAAGGACTTGTGGTGTAACATCAAAAGATGTAACATATCTGTAAAAATTTTTTTGTGAAGAAGAGTAGTGGAGCAGAAAACTTTGGGAAAATAATGGCTGAAATATCCTTAATTTATTAAAGGTAAACATAAAAATTCAAGGAGTTTCAGTAAAACTCAGGTAAGATAAATATGGAACATGTACATACTCACCTCTTAAAAGCAGTGAAATAAAACAGCTGAATAAAACAAAAATTCCTACAACTTTGCAACTCAATAATGAAAAGACAAATAATACAATATAAATAGGCAAAGAATTTGAGCAGGAACTTCACAAAGGAAAGTACTTTTTTCTGTTGATATTTCCTAAGAGTTGAATTATACTTAACTTTTATACATATACTTGGTGAAAAACAGGAATATGATTTAATTGATGAAATAAAAATTAATAATAACTTTTCGGTTATTAGTTAGAATAACGTTGTTTAAAAATACCTTGTGAGAAACCGTTATTTAAGGGTCATTCATTAACCCATTAATTGATTTGGTAAATAGAAACAGCATTAATGAATAACTTGATTAAATAGCATTATGTAAGCAATTTTTGAAAAAACATTGCCCAACAGTATTGAATATTCTTGTTCTTTCTCATCATGATAAAGCTATACATCCAAAATGTCTATTCCCTTATGAAACAATAATTCCACAAATTAAATACCTCTTTTCCTCTTCTTATTGAGTCATTTTTAATGTTATACTGCCTGTTCAGTGATTCTTCAGATTTATTTAATCAGTAATATTATATTCCATAGTCTAAAACTTCTTAGTTTTTATTTCTAATGTAGATACTTTACATTTTCATTAGTCACTTGTTTCCTTTTATTCTTTTCTGAAACTATGTACTATAAACAATGCAATCCAAGCAACCACTGTTTCCATAGAGGAATAATTTCTCTTTCTCTTAGCTCCTTTCTAATGTTGGAAGTCAAAAGTGGTTGGAGATCACACACACCCCTACCTACGCTTGTAAAAGTACCATAAGCTCTTATCCAAATACTATTAAAGTTCAAATTAGCATTATTAGAAGCCATGAATATCCATCTCCATGTGAAAAATGGTTTTGTGGTCCTTGATTACAAACTTCCTTTTTTTGAGTTGTTTTTTATTCATTAGGGCTATTTGATATTTTTGAAACTCATAAGCATAGTTTTTTAGTTTACTGATATGTAATTTTTCCTTTGGCTGTTTTTCATAGTATATATTTTACAAAGTAAGTACATGATAAATATAGGTATTTCTTTCACTGAATCAAGCATAGCATGCCATTCTGATAACAGTCAACACAGTTTAATTTCCTATACTTAAACTGCTTTTGGTCAACTGGATTGAAAACTCCTGATTTGTTCTTTTGCAAACTTTGATCTGCTTGTGTCTAATAAGTACAGTTAATCTAATTTCCATTCCCAAAGAGATATGTATAACCAATACTTAGTTTAAATAAAAACCTCTCCACTTTCCCTTATGAGTCTAATCTGCACTAATTGAACACTGTTTTCTTACTTATCTAGTTATGCTTCTTCTCCAAATTTCAGATTTCCACAGTCAGACATGCTCTTCCTATAGAACATTCTCTAGAACTCTGCTGTTTCATGTGGAAGCCATTAGACACATGTAGCTGTTGAACACTTGCAATGTGGTAGGTCTGGATGCGGATCTGTTTATACATAAAACACACACTGAATTTCAAAGACATTACCAAAATAAATAAATAAATACAGAATATCTCACAGTGTGGTGATGTCCAGAGGGAATGGGAGGGGGAGGTTGGGTGAGGTGGGCAGAGGTATGTGTATGGGGGGTGAGAGGGCTGAGAACATCTATAATAGTGTCAACAATAATAATAAAGTTAAAAAACATATGAATTATGTGTTGATATGATAATACTTAAGATATATCGGGCTAAATGAAATACTAGTATATTGTCACATTTATTTGCACCTTTTTTTTTTCCTGCAAAAAGCTTTATTGTTTCCATTTGGTCCAATGCATGGGAGAGGGCTTCAGGGTGGTTAAAAGAATGGCTGGTAGTTTCAGGAAGAGGCTCAGGTAAAAGCCAGAGACACCAGGGGGATGCTGAGGGGCCCCTCGAAGGCCTCTGGGCTCCAAAGGCTCCTTGTGGTGCTTGAGGCTGAGCCTTTCAAAGAGATACTCGCCCAGCCCAGCCTGGGTGCCAGCCAGCCTGTGGAGGTGAGTCAGGTGTCGCCCATCTTCTTGATGAGCTTCACCTCCTCACCCCGGAAGTGGTTCTCCAGGAAGTAACAGAGCTGAGGTTCTGCGGGTAGAACCCAGGGCCTGCAGCTCCAAAGGGCCTGGGTCAGGTTCCTCTCCAAGGCCAGGGCGGCTTCCATGGGACCCGAGTTTTGCCCACTCACCTTGGGAGGCTTCAGCACGTCCTGGAAGGGAATGCGGCCACCGCGCTGGTTTTGCAACTTTCAGAGAAGCTCAGCGCCCTCGGATTCTTCTCCTCCAGCTCATGGAAGAAGTGGCCCACGCCCTCCAGAGCCACATCTTCACGGTCGCAATAGAAGCCCCGAGAAAGGTAGGTGTGGGAGGCCGCAGAGGCGGGGGGGACAGGCGGTTGACAGCAGCTTCCGATTCGGTGGAATTATTCTGACGAATTTGGGAGCTCGTGGTTGGTAGTTGTTTGGCAATAAGGAGTTAAGGTAGAAAAGAAGCCGGTGTGTTGGCTGGTCCCTGAGGTGGTTCTGAAGGTGGTGACTGGATAAGACGCAGGATGGAGGCCGGAGGCTGGGAGAAGGGTGTCCCTGGGTCTGTTCCATCCAAATATTGTTGAAGCAGGAGACAGATCCGGGACCGCTGAGGGCACTGTATTTTCAATTATTTTTACTTTCTCATTTTTTAGATAATGATGAGATATTTTATTTAGAACAATGAAAGCAAGTCATAATTGTAGGCATCGCTGGAGGTTTCAAAGGGCAATTATAAGATAACTCAATGGGAAAACATAAACATGCTCACCGGTTCTTCACCACACAATGAATAAATCACCTTGCACATCGGCATTAGCATTCCATACTTCAATGAGAAGATGTACATATTGAAAATAAGTTTAATGCATAGTAATGGAAATTATAATTTATAGATTGCCTCATTAAATTTAAGGTCAACTCTCACTTTGAGGCTATATTACATGAATCAATTTATTCAAATTTTTTTCCACATAGACTCTGCTGGCAGGCTTGTGTTTGATAATCAGTTTGCGCAGTGACTATGGCTGGCGATGTGGACATAAAGCCTGAGTAGGAGAATAAGAGCCTGATTAGAAGAATAAAACCCAATGGTCTGCTATAAAACAGACCAGTATGTTAAAGTCTGTATTATCAGGAAGACCAGTTAATGTTGTGATATTAAAAAACATGGTCTCATATTTTCCTTTTCTATAAAATTATAGGAATAGCCTAATTGTTCAGTTTAGTTTTATCCACTGGAGTGGTAAACTCATAACTATTCTTAGAGTAAAACCAATGAGATATTAAATAGGGTGTTGTCATCAGACTTTTAAAAAATGTATCAGAAAATTTAAAATTACATTTGTGACTCACATTATATTTTGTTTGCGTGGTGCTTTTTAAAAATATATTTTTATTGATTTCAGAGGGGAATGGAGGGGGAGAGAGAGAGAGAGAGGGAGAAAGAGGAGAAACATCAATGATGAGAGAAAATCATTGATAGGCTGCCTCCTGCACGCCCCCTACTGGGGGTCCAGCGTGCAACTCAGGCATTCATGTGCCCTGCCTGGGATTCAAACCCTGATCTCCTGGTTCATAGCTCTATGCTCAACCACTGAACCACGATGGTGGGGGTGGGCAGTGCTTTTTTTTTTTTAAGATATAATTTACTCTTTCTACTCAGCTATAAAAAGAAGGGAATCTTACCCTTTGCGGCAGCATAGATGAACTGGAGAGCATTATGCTAAGTGAAATAGGTCAGTCAGAGAAAGACAAGTACCATAAGATTTCACTCATATGTGGAATCTAATGAACAATATGAAGAAACAAGCAAAATAGAGACAGATTCATAGAGAGAAGGCTGACAGCTGACCGGGGGAATGGGGCTGGGTGTAGTGGGTGGAGGGATTGAGAAAAAAGAGAGAGAGAAAAAATTCATGGATACTGACAATCCTGTGGTGATTGCAAGGTGGGGGTGGTCAAGGGAGGTAGAAGAGGGTATGGGGGTAAACGGTGATGGATGGGATGACGATCACACAATGTAGTGTACAGATGATGTGTTGTAGAACTGTACACCTGAAACCCATATAATTTTGTTAACTAGTGTCACCCTAATACATTCAATAAAATGGGGAAAAATTTACTCTTTATTTCAGTCCCAATAATAATTTTTAAATTATTATCCTCAGTATGTCACATCACATATATATTTGCCCATCTATCCTTATAGGACATTTTTTTTCTAAAACATTGATAAATCACTTTGTCAAAAATTATAAAATGACTTTGACTAGTTAAGTGAATGTAAGCACTATAGAGATCCAGGTTATTTGAACTTGTTCCCATCACAGTCATCTCAGCATTGTATTCACTTTTTAAAAATGTCCCTTCCTCATTCATGTAACTCTGCTTAAAATTTCTAGCACCCTCCAACCCTACTCTATTCTAGCTTTAAACTATCACACTTATATATTTAACGCATAGTATTAATTAACTGAAATGATACTATGCTTTATTTATGTACTTGATTATTAGCCTATATCTTCCCGAAAATTAGCTCTATGAAAGTACAGTCTTTGTCTGTCTTACTTTATCTCCAACTCTTAGGATAATACTTGGATTTGTTTACTAAAAATTTTTCTAATGAACACATAAATGTATAATTTATGGTGAAGTTTAAAATATTAAATATCTGTGTTATATGAAATTTGGCAAAGATCTTTTAAAATGCAAGCACATTGGATTTTATTATTCTGTAGACCTTATTTTGAAAGCTTTTATGGTTGCTACATAGCACTTGTTTAATTTTTGTCATCTCTTAATTATATTCTTACTCTATCCTCTGTAACTAATTCTGCTCAAGGGCACAACATTTGTTTCTTCTCTTCTTATTGAAGAATTAAAAAATGGAGATGGAGCAAATGCAGGATTTTTTCAGAGCAATCAATGCCACACAGCTCTTGAAAGAATTATATTGAGTTTATTTATACATCATGCAGCAGATAGACATGCTCCATTTAGAGTTTCTGTTCAAAGACTGTCAGAGCAGCTAAGCCAAAATTACACACACATTTTTCACTCTGAAACTGATAGTATTTTAAGGACAAAAGTCATTATGTACCTATAATTAAATAGGTGAAGATAACTTATATAGTTTGTGGAAATGTTAAAATGTACACTTCACTCAAAGTCTTTGTTAGCAAGCTAATAAATTTCAGGGGGAATCTCTGACAATATTTAATTGCTAATTTTACTCTGTTGTATATATTTGAACTTCTCTAAAACATTAACTCTATTATTAGAAAAAAAGTTCTCATATTTTGCAAATATTAGGTAAGAACTCAGCATTTTTTACTTGATTCTACATATTTGGTATAAAATATTTTATTTTTATTTCAGAGGTTGGTAATTAGCATTCAAAAAGATAGTAATAACATTAAATTCTTACCAAGCTTAACAACAGAATAAAATTGATCATGCAAAGGCAGCACCTGGTTTTTAGTATCACATATTTGTGTCTTTCTAAGTGTAATTATGCTTCATTTTATTTTGACAAGGAAATGACATTTTTAAATATGGTAGTGCTAGTTTCATGACTGATGAACAATTACTCACTAATTAATGTGAGGGCACATGGCCTTTAATCATAATTCAGTAGTGAGAAACTGGCTTATCAGGTGACATACTTGAAATATTTACTAAAATCTAATGTATTAGCCAGTAATCAATAAATAATATGTAATATTTTTGCATACATTATGCAAGTTCCCATATTTTTCTTCCATTTTAGAGTTTCCTTTACCCTCTGGACATTTCATTTTTTTGTAAGAATATTAGAATAATTTTGTTCATCTTTGCAAATACTATTTCACTATAAATAATATCAATGTACTATCCACATTTAATCCATGTAATTTGATGAACCATCAATAAAAATAGTTTAAAATTATGCTTAGCATATTTTTTTCTTTTCAGAATGTGAGACAGGAATTATTCACATATATTGAATAATATAGTAGAAAGACATATTTTCTTGTGATATAAAATTTCCAAAACATAAATATTAAAAGCTGAGCAATACAAGACTATGATGTAAGAGTTGTGTGTTACAATATTAACAACAGAATGAAAGAAAAAAGGATAAATGACTGCTTATACATACTAGAAGTAAAAATTGTTCAATTTTCACAATTATTCTACGAGAAGGAAAGAAGGGCCACTTGGTTCTAAGTATTTCATATTATTCAAATTAATAGTAATAATCATTTGTTATATATTCATCAAAATTTTCCACTGGGAATGAATTTCAACTCTTAATGTTTATGTAATTAATATAAATGATTATAATGTTATAAAATGTCTGAAGATTATATTGCAATTAAATCTACACATTTCAAGGAATTTGAGTTATTTGAGCTTTTTGTTTTATTATTATTTTTTAAATAAATCTTTATTGATGAAACTATTACATATGTCCTCCTTTAACCCCTTGCCCTCTCCCACCCCTCAAATTTCAAGGAATTTGAGTTATTTGAGCTTTTTGTTTTGTTATTATTTTCTTAAATAAATCTTTATTGTTGAAAGTATTACATATGTCCCCATTTTCCCCCATTACCCTCTCCCACCCCCCATTGTCTGTGTCCTTGGGTTATGCATAACACATATGAGTTGATTGGTTGATCTCTTCCCCCCTCCAGCCTTCCCATTCTTCCCTCTGAGATTTAACAGTCAGTTTGGTGTTTCTATGTCTCTGTGTTTATTTTTGTTCATCAGTTTATGTTGGTCATTAGATTCCAAATATGAGTGAGATCATGTGATATTTATCTTTCTCTGACTGGCTTATTTCGCTTAGCATAATGTTCTCCAGGTCCATCCATGCTGTTGCAAATGGTAAGAGTTCTCTTTTTTTTTACAGCTGGGTAGTATTCCACTGTGTAGATGTACCATAGTTTTTTAATCCAATCATCTGCTGATGGGAACCTAGGCTGTTTCCAAATCCTAGCTATGGTGAATTGTGCTGCTGTGAACATAGGGGTGGATATATTCTTTCTGATTGGTGTTTCTGGTTTCTTGGGATATATTCCTAGAAGTGGGATCACAGGGTCAAATGGGAGTTCCATTTTTAACTTTTTGAGGAAACTCCATATTGTTCTCCATAGTGGCTTCACCAGTCTGCATTCCCACCTGCAGTGCACAAGAGTTCCCTTTCTCCACATCCTCACCAGCACTTGTCATTTGTTGATTTGTTGATGATAGCCATTCTGACAGGTGTGAGGTGGTATTTAAGCTTTTTAATTAACATTGACATTTTCATTATTACCTAATCCTGTATATTTCTTGGCTAATCCTTTTTATTGTGTTATATATGTGTTGACTAATATTTTTTACAGTTTATGCTTTCATGTTTTGCTTTTTATTATGAAATTTCAGGAGAGTTTTACAAAAAAGTATCTCAAATTCAAGCTGTGATTCAATTTTATCATCTACTCTGATGGTTTTACCCACATTTTAAAATCTCTGTGAATAAAATATGTTCCTTTGCTCGGGGTGAATTCTTCTTGTACTTTATTCTTGCTTGCCATTCACGAGAGCTTAATTGGCACACTCTGGCAAAAAGCCTACTGAGTAAAGTGCTGACACTTGAAGAGATTTTTAAAAAAGCATCCAAGAAGTTGGGTTATTACAATAAATCTATATTTTTCAAAGGAGTGGATAAGAGGATGTAAAATAGACAGATTTAGCTTGCTGATAAAGAGCAAGTATATGGAGGCAGCACCTGTATTCAACATTTTTCTAAACTCTCTTTCTGCCAAACAATTACTTGTTTCTTTTGTATTTTTCATCTGGCACACACAAGATGTTTAAAAAACAGAAAAAAAGGCCCAGATAAGAGAGAAGCAATGTAAGAAATACCATCCTTATTCTGTCTTTCACTTGACTGTGTAGTCTTTATTTAGATTTATTTCATACTGATTCTATGAGTTGATTGAATGCTCTTCAGTGCAACTAGTGGTTGTGAATATGAACAGTGGCCAAAGCAATAGAGGAGTGGGCAAAATTAGGTCTATAGTTGTGAGTACGCAAAACATAGAGTGTATTCTTTATTAATTATTATATTATTTATTTGCATTACAATTGTAGAACTACTTTTCCCACCCCTATATAACTGTATTTCCTGATCACACTGGCAGTGTCAGCTAACAGCCTTATGATGGAAAATAAATTTGATGCCATGAACACTTGCCACAAAGAGAACATTGGAAGACATGAGTAAAAACAATAGAAGACAATAAAATCAAACATGGGATCATCAAATTAATTCTGCCGGCTTATTGTAGATAACCTAGACAGCAGCAGCAAGAAATTGGGTCTCTGGATCTTCACCTTTGTGGCTTCATTGTGAAAATTAATTATAGTGGAACCAGGTTCAATACTTTTTATTAGTCTAATTGCCCTTACCCACTGGACTTAGAAGCAAATGGAATTCAGAATAACTGCTGAATAGCCTTCTGTTCATTATAATATCTATTTCAAAAATTGCTTAAACCCTAGAATATATAATGTCCTGTATTAGAATGTTGCCTGTTTTAAAACGATGTTAAAAATTAACCAACATTCTCTGTAGTGCATCAATTGTTTACACTGTCATGCATTGGCAATTTTTAAATTATATAGAATGCTTTATATGGTATTTATAATGTCATATAATAACTATATCTCTGAATAATCATGTAAGTTATACAGCTCATGCTATCACCCATTTTTGTCTCTATAGATAATTATCTTTACTATCTTGCAAGTGAGAGTGATTTGCTGTCACTGTTAACATGCTACAGATTATACAACCGAATTGGGAAGTGTCACACGTAGATATAATGACCTTGGTGCATTCTCTAATAATGATGTATTACTCACCTGTAAGGACAACCCATATTTTTAAAAATGACTTATTTTGGGCACCGTCCCTGTGCTCATAATCTTGCCATGTTGATTTTATTTGCTCCTGAGTCATTTAGAAAATTCTAACTTCATGTTTGAGTACTTGTCAGAGATGTAGAAAGGTTAAAATGGACACGAGGAATTTGGATTAGTTAGGTTTGGCTAGGTTATTGGAAGAAGTTAATATTACCTGAATTTTGATATTTGTTGGAAGCTTATCAAAGGGAAAAATCCAATTTGGCATTTTGTAATTGAGTCAATATTTCTATGGTTTGTTGGTATAATTTTGAGGTTTATGATCACTGAATATAAAATAATTTTAGGTATACAGAATTTTTATAATTTATACATAAGTTGATAAATCATTTGAATATTTGCAAAGAATATGTGAAACAATAAACTACATGTATCAGTAACAATATTGTCCCATGCAATCTGATAATATTTTAATTATTATTATTATTAATTTATTTTCAACTCAAAAATACCTAAAACACTGAATAATCAATAATAATTATACACTTAGGTTTAAGAAGGCATTTACTGTCTTGAGACAATGCATTAGTCTTCATTCACTCCTTAATTCTGAGAGAAAATTAATTTGAGTCATTTAGAGAATTCAGAATTTGCATCATTATCTGAAAAGCAGAGTAAGAGGAATGCATCTTTTAACCTCAAGAATATTCTTTTGGGATTTATCTTCTTTGAAGAAGGAAAAGAGGTGATGCTAAACAAAATTCTTCCTGATTTAATACCATATAAAAATAAGGGCTGCTTACCAATCCCCCCAAAACAGCCTCTATTCGCACTCCATGTTATAGTTGAATCAAGACTTAACTCTTTACATCCCTGTCTCTCCCAGAAATATTACATTCACAATATCCACCAAAAGGGCTGGGAAATCCACAACAAAACAACAAGAAAGCCCACTGCGTGGGAGAACATATTTGCCAATGTTATCACCGATAAGGGTTTAATCTCCAATATTTATAGGGAACTCATACAACTTAACAAAAGGAAGATAAACAATCCAATCAAAAAATGGGCAAAGGACCTAAAATAGACACTTTTCAAAAGAGGACATTCAGAAAGCCAAGAAACATATGAAAACATGCTCAAAGTCACTAATAATCCGAGAGATGCAAATCAAAACAACAATGAGGTACCATCTCATACCTATCAGAATGGCTATCATCAACAAATCAACAAATGACAAGTGCTGGAGAGGATGTGGAGAAAAAGGAACACTTGTGCACTGCTGGTGGGAATGCAGACTGCTGCAGCCACTATGGAGAACAGTATGGAGTTTCCTCAAAAAACTAAAAATGAAACTTCCATTTGACACAGTGATCCCACTTCTAGGAATATATCCCAAGAAACCAGAAACACCAATCAGAAAGGATATATGCATCCCTATGTTCATAGCAGCACAATTTACAATAGCTAAGATTTGGACACAGCCTATTTTCCCATCAACAGATGAATGGATTGGAAAACTGTGGTACATCTACACAATGGAATACTGCGCTGCTACAAAAAAGAAGGAATTCTTCCATTTGCCATAGCATGGATGAAACGAGAACATTATGCTAAGTGAAATAAGCCAGTCAATGAAAGAAAAATACATGATCTCACTCATTTATGGATAATAAAGACCATTATAAGGTGATGAATAAAAATAGATACAGAGGCAGAGCAGCATTGAACAGACTGTCAAACTACAACGGGAAGGCCGGG
The DNA here is from genome assembly GCF_000147115.1 of Myotis lucifugus. Taxonomy (NCBI): domain Eukaryota; kingdom Metazoa; phylum Chordata; class Mammalia; order Chiroptera; family Vespertilionidae; genus Myotis; species Myotis lucifugus. Next base: position 355,794 of record NW_005871211.1, on the reverse strand, counting down.
GAAGGTTGCAGGGGGTGGGGGGCGGGTATTTAGAGATCAACCGAAGGATTTGTATGCATGCATATAAGCATAACCAATGGACACAAGAAACTGGGGGATAGGGGAGGCCAGGGGAAGATCAAGGGGAAAAAAAAGGAGGCATATGTATTACTCTTTGTAATACTTTAAGCAATAAAATAAAATTTTTAAAAAATTCAAAAAAAAGAAGAAATGTAGATTTTTTGAAGATTTTGGACAGAAGAGTAACAAAAATAATATCTACATTTTGGCTTCAAGAAATTCACTCCAACACTTTTCAAGTAAACCTGTGTCTCAAGCTTGTCTTTTCGGTCACAGGTCACAGATCTTTCTCTTTGAAACTTTCTTCAATTAGTTAAACATTAAACGTTGTTCTTTGCACTACTGCTGCTATGACAGCAAAGAAAACATATAAACTGGTCTTCTTTTCAAGAAATATATTAAAGCAAATAGAAAGGATTCAATGGAAATTCTCTTCCTTTTATTTTGTGGTAGATATAAAGAAAATGTCCAGAATGACCATGGGGATATAATCTTTATTTAACCTCACAATTCAATCTTTAATGCAGCATCTCAAGAGTTAGTTTTTCAGAGTGCTCTTGAACCATGGAGTATATAAGTAATATGAAGTGAACTTTTAAGGTGGAATCTAGAGTTGAATAATGAGATAAATTATATATCTTAATTATGAAACTAAATTAGCATCTTCACATAAATGAATAATTTACATATTGAGTGTTTTCCACTTTTTTTGAGTTTGCATGAATATCAAAATCAATATGTATTTTCCCAAAGCCCATATAAATCGCATGAATGATCATAATGCAGGTTAATATGATTTTCTATTTAGCTGAGACGTTATTTATCTTAGCATTGTCACATAATATGTGTAGGAACAGGACTTTTGGCTCCACTTAATCTTTTTAAATAGTGAGATACCAAATTGGTGTACAAATTAAAGATACCACTGCGAATTTCTAAAGATGTACTTAGAAAACCTGATAAAGTTGTAACAAATAAATGAAGTGATGATTTCATTATCCATGATGATTTGTGTTTCTAATCTGGGCCATATCAATAAAGCCCAGACTGCATGTGCCAACAAAACATCCATTCCTGGAGTACTGCCAGGCACCTCCAACTTATCTAAAACACTTGATCTTCCCCAATTACCCTTCCTTCAGCGTTGGAGGTAATGCCGTATTCCAACTGCTCAGCCTAGAGGTTTTGAAATCATCCTGACTCTTTTCTTCTCTGATATGTCATACCCAATGCATAGGCAAATGACGTTAGCTCTACCTTCAAAATGTATTTAAACTTGAAGTATTTCTCGCTGTCTCAGGGAGTACCTTAGTCCAAACCATCAATATCAATGGCCTGGATGATTGCAATATTCTTTTAATTTATCTCCACCCAACTTGAGGTCTTTTTCTTTACACAAGGGAATCTTTTTAAAACAATTTCAATCATGTCACTCTTCTGTTCAAAACCCCTGAGGGCATCTCTGCTCTCTCAGCATAAAATCAAAGTACTAATTAAGACCAAGAAAGCTCATAATAATCTGCCCGATTCTACTTCCCTTCCTACTTACATTCTGCCTCATCTCCTGCTACTCAATGCCTGACCTTCTCTGTCCCAGTCACGCACATTATCTCTCCAACATCCAGACACATGTCAGTCTCAGGACCTTTTAGTACAGTGGTTCTCAACCTTCCCAATGCTGCGACCCTTTAATACAGTTCCTCATGTTGTGGTGACCCCCAACCATAAAATTATTTTCGTTGCTACTTCATAACTGTAATTTTGCTACTGTTATGAATCGTAATGTAAATATCTGATATGCAGGATGTATTTTCATTGTTACAAATTGCACATAATTAAAGCATAGTGATTAATCACAAAAACAATATGTAATTATTTGTTTTGGTGTGGTACACAGAGTGATAGCCCTCTCAAGAGGTCTACTTTCTCACCCCCCCCCCAAACACAGATATGGTACCATACCTGGCAAGAGGAACTTTATAGATATGATAAAGTTGAGAACCCCTGTTTTAGAGACTGAAGCATTTCCATCAGATATGAGAAGATTTATTCTCTCTCACCTCATTCAGGCCTTTACTCAAATATCCCATCAAGGAGACTTTCAGGATTACTCAAAATTACAACTCCCAGTTTCCTATATCCCTTTCATACTCATCCTCCACACCCCTGCCCCATCTCTAAAGCACTGATCATCATCTGACACACTCTGTGCTCTATTGATTTGTATTTTATCTACCTTCCCACCACTGGAATGTATATTTCATAGACACAGGGTTTGTTTCCGACTATTCAATGCTTTATCCACATGGGTGGAACTCAGTATCTTTTGAGTGAATGCCTTATGGAAGTAAGCTACTTGAACTATACAAAAAAATAATGCAGTTTCTCAATTAATGTTATTTCAACATAATATTGTGAGGTAGGTAAGGTTGGCACTACAAGGCCCATCTGGCAGCTAAGGAAAATAAGTATAAAAAGATTGATAGTACTTTCTAAATTAGAACCTAACTTCAAATTATTTAAACTTGTATATATATTGCTCTTGTAACAAGTAGAATCCAGTGTAATCTCCCCAAATAAAGACCCTTAACTTTATCATATCTATAAAGTTCCTCTTGCCAGGTATGGTACCATATCTGTGTTTGGGGGTGGAGGGTGAGAAAGTAGACCTCTTCAGAGAGCTATAACTCTGTGTACCACACCAAAACAATATCCAGTACTCTACATCATATCAGAACTGTGATCCTAGTGTAAATTACATGTTTATTTTTCTCAGAGTTTTTTAAGTCTGTATCTTTAATTCATAAAGTTACCTCAAAAGTTATAAATCTGTCTCTCGTACTACAAATATCATTTTCTATTACTAAGCACATTCCCTTGAAAAGTGTAAGATAGTCATTTGCCTATGTCTTTTCTTCTGGTTCTAACAATTTAAAGTAATTATACAAATTAGTCATTGATTGAAGTAACAATTCCAGTCAAATGCTTTCCTTCACAGTTCTCTTTTCCCCATACTCATGTAAGTAGGCTTTTGTGTAGAGCTTCTGAACATTTCAATATATTTTATTTTCTTCAGTACCTTGAATTGACTGAACAAGAAATATTTTTGTAAGATAAATTACATGCTATTAATTGAAATTGATTAAGAAATAATCCATGGCAAATAAAGACAAAATACAGAGTGATGCTGTCTTTATATGAGGTGTGTATATCAATTACTCTGTGTTTTACAAACACAGAGCAATGAACACAATTATGAGTAAAATACACACAGAAGCCTGACATTTATTGAATGTTTTCTAAGTGCCTGGCACTGCTCTAAATTTAACTATGTTAACTCATTTATATTATACTAAAGACTGAAAGCCGAATTCTTCAACCAAAATTGTGATTGCCAATCAATTATTTTAAAAATGTATTGTTCCATATTCACAATGTATCTCAATGATATTGTCCATTCTTTATATTTTTATTTCACCCCTTCCCATTATTGCCAACCTCCAGATATTTAAAAGTTACCTTTAATTTTCAGGTATTTCTTATCCAGGCAGGGAAGAAACTAGCCTGTAATCTCCTGTGATCTGCTGATTGTAACAAAAATAATCAGTTTCAGGATTTTATAAGTACAGACACCTATATATTTTTTTGGCTTAATACATATTTGGAGATACAGTACATGTTCTATTATAAGTTTAAGCACTTAGAAATTTATTTGTGTGAAAAAGTGGAAATAGAAGATTTATTTCTTATGAATGTTTTATGTACCTTCAACTATAGTGAAGATAAGTTATTGTTGATATGCTGAATATCACTGTGTCTATATACCTTCTGCCAGAATCCAAATAATTTATATTAACAACTTTGAATTTTATGTGATTTTAATCAGAAAATCAGTTGTTGAGAGAGTGTTACACAAGAGGCCATATTGAAGAAGAGGTGGAAAGAGAAGTTTGCTTAGAGATAATTAGGAACATTACACTTCATTTATTTCAATTAAATTTTCAGCAAAATATTTTGCTGATTCTGTGCATTTTTCACACAATATATATTTATGTGTTTAATGGAAACTGACCTTTATTCTCTGAATTTGATTTGAAAATGTTTGAAAAACACAATGACATTTGCACTTTGTTATATATTTTGTTATCAAATATAATCTAGCAATAAAAACTATTTAGATTAAAAGTGAGTAACCAGTTAGCTTCCTCAATTATGCTCCTATAAATATTCTAAATAAACATTCAAAGCTATATCTATATATTGAAAGTGGCAGCCAATGGTCCCACCAACATCTATCCTCCTTTATTTCTAAAAATGTATTTTTATTGATTTCAGAAAGGAAGGGAGAGGGGGAGCTAGATAGAAACATCAATGATAAGAGAGAATCATCAATTGGCTGCCTCCTGCACACCCCGTACTGGGGATTGCCCCTACTGGGGATGGACCTGCAACCTGGGCATATGCCCTGACTAGGAATCAAACTGGTGACCACTTGGTTCCTGGGTCGATGCTCAACTGCTGAGTCACACCCAGGTGGGCAGTAGGAAAGGTATTTTTGACAGGGCACACAAATGCCCATCTCAGACTGTAATTTCTAGCAGAAGGGACATGTACAGTTTCCGGGAAGTGCCTTTAGGAGGAAAAGGGTGTGCCATCACTATCATAGATGTGGTCACAGAGTAAAATGAGAAAAGATGCTCTGAGAACCCATAACTCCCATATGATCTCATCAAGGGGAATTCCTCAAATTCTGAGGCAGAGACTTCACACTCACACATGATATGTATTGGCAATGGCTATGGAACAGAGGATGCTGGTTTCCTCTGTTTTCATTTTCCAAATGGGAATAGCATGGTAATTATCATGACCTTGCTCTATTTCATATAAAAGAGGATTTAGTTTATTATTCGGGTTAAAAACCTGCTGGATATGATTGCTTATCATGAGGACATTGTGGAATTTTCCCTTAGCATAGTAAGCAGATGGGTCCTTGTGTTGCTTTTATTGGTTAGAGATGAGTGAATTATATAGTGGGAAGAAGGACCTACTTGACCGTCCCAATAACGCTATGTTGTCTGCCTTTATGAGGCATAATCTAATGGTCTGTTTGGGTAATGGGATATAAGCAGAAGTTATATGGTCAAATTCTAGATCATTTTCTTAAAATGATATTAGTAACCTTGCCATTTTCTCTTTTCTTTTTCTCACTGGCTGGAACTTTCTTTCACATTGTGGACAAAGACCTGTGGTAATGAAATAAAAGATGAAAGAGATCTGGTTACCTCATCTGATCAAGCTATCATAAAAACCCTAAATATTGGACTGGAGAAAAATAAATGTTTTTAAGCCACTATATTTTGAAGTCTTATAACTCATAATAGATAAATAAGTCATAAACCCTTCTGAAATTTCACTAAATTTGAAACTTTGCATGGTGATTAGACATTTTAAATAACAATTGTCATTTCCTGTTAATTATATCTGCATTCTAGCTGACTTGCTATAGCGTAAGATGATTTATACCTAGCATATGTCTGGCAGGCAGCATTCACTCAAGTTTTTGTTGAGTGAATTCATTTTGAAATTCCCCATTATTTATTATTCATCATTCATTCTTTCCAAAGACAAGATTTGTGCCTAGAGAAAGTTTTGTAATCTCCATAGAGTTGCTAGAATTTTAATGCTAGTCCAATGCCTTTATCAAAACAGAAACATATGAGCCAAATTGGCCTTACAGAGTCAAGATGAAATTAGCTTTTGACGGAGCAATTCCAAAATAAATGACCCCATACAGGCTCTTTCCTCTTTTGTGAATACCAAGTTCTGCTGTTGTAAAAATATGCTCCTGTGCTTGATAATGAGATCTCGGTGGTCTGTCTGTCCCTCCTGGAGCTTTAACCAGCACTGTGCTCAGAGCTTGGTTTGGAGCTCAGTTTCAGTGGCATGTCATTCACCCCACTCATGTGGTAGCTTTCTGGATGCAGTGCACCTCAGAAGCAGAAGTGAAGGTGTGCAGGAGCAAGGGCATGCTGGCCTAGCACAGGGATGGGCTCCATGATGACCAGTTGACCCGGTAGGAACAGGTTTTATACACTAAGCATCCATTAGTTGACTACACTATTTTAGAGTATATTATGTGATTTTTTTTACTTCATATGATCTTATAGGAATTCTGAATTATATTTTAAGCCATTCTAAAATATAGGATAAAGTTGGTAGAAGTGAAACAATTAATCAATACTATTCCCAGTTTTCCTTTGATAGCTGTATTTTTATATTTTAATTGGATTAGTTTAAAATAAACTTTGATAGAAATATATTTAGTTCTACTTAAATGTAAGCTATAAAATATATTGGCAAGAAAGGAAGAAGCTGAGAGGATAAAAAATGAAATTAAAACTAAAGGATAAGAATAGATTAAGTGTGATAAATGCATTTATAAAGATGTTCCTCCTTGTATGCTATCATTATGTTCTGGTAAGTCTTTATTTGACTGTATCTTTTATGCACCCAATATATACAGATCTATTCTTTCCATTTATTTTCTCTCTGTGCTTCAAGGAAGATGACTTGTATTGAATACTCTTTTATTCACCGATCCTTTTCTCTACTGAGTCCATTGTTTATTCCCTAAGAAAGTTGATTCAATCTATCAACAGATAGAGGTGTGGCAGGTCACCTCAATGTCCTACTAAAATGGCTGTTTCAGGGAGGGATAGGTTGCAACTATACTTAGTCCATCTTTGATAATACCTTGAAAGTGTGGGTTGATGTTTATATAGGACTTCCAGTGAGATTTGTCTTCTAAGTTCATAGGACTGGTAGATTTCTCGCTGCCTTGCAAGTCCAGCATTCTCTCACCCCACATCCCTCAGGTATAGACCTCTCAGGGCCTGGCAGAAGTTTGTCACTCTTTCCTGAAATTTCTACTTGCCCCATAGATTCAGGCTTTAACAACAAAGCAGCCAGGGTACAATGTGCAATCTCAGCAGAAACAAAATGAAAATAAAATAGCTAAAGAGCATTCACCTTTGAATATAAATATAAATAAGATTTAACTTAAAACTGGAATACAGATATTTGCCCATTCTTCTTGAAATGTATTCTAAGGCATAAATTAATGAAAACAAAAGGAACGAAACAAAAGCCTGGTTGCATTTTTTATGTATAAGGTTTATTTTTCTGAGATCCCAGGAACTGATAAAGGTATTGAGATTGGATCGCAGCTCTTCCAAACAGGGCCTGAGTAGATACCAGAATCCTGAAGGCAAATTAGCATATAATACAGTCGGCTCAACTTCACAAATTATAATCTGAGGCTGACTTAAGCTCAGTGTCCAGCTGAGCTCGTATATGAGCAGGGACAATCTTCCTTGTATCTCCCTCTGACAGAGAAGGATTTCAAAACCTTGTTTCCTTTTCTTCATGCAGACCTCCATTAAAGGTAAACTATGTAGTTTGGATGGTGTAAATGTAATACTCATAAACATTGTGAATAGTTTTAATGATAGTTATATTGTGCATATAATCATACATTTATTTATTTTTTAAGATTTAAGTTCTACCTTGTCACATACTGTTATTCATAGCTGGTTCACCAAGTGTCATCATCCATTCACACCTTTAATAAGTTTAAAAAAGAAAACCTTAGAAAGTAAATGTAGTTTGGTAAAATTATTATGTCTATTGAATGATAATCACATTTATATGACATTCATAGTATCATATGAAAATTCTCATTTGTATTCAAATGGTGCATGTTACATAGTTCTGTATAAAATTACTTGAAACAAAAGCAACATATAAGCCATACATTCTTCTTTACAACATAAAATATGCATTGTGAAAGCTAAGAGAAATATTTGAAGCAATAGATGGCAGTATTGTTGCATTTTTTATGATTGATATAGAGCCTTTGCTTGCTTTTATTCCTCACCCAACAACCTTCATTACTTTCTAAAGCTTTATAGGTCAATGTAGAGAGGTATTCAAAATGTTAATTTGAAGACTTTTTAAAAATTACTCAACTTTGCATTCCCTTTCTGTAAAGGACCATACCTGGAGAATGGCAGGGTGGGAAATGAAGGGTTTTCATTCTTTTACATCTGGTTTGCATGCTAACCCACAATGTCAAAGGCCCTGACATTGGCACAGTGAGATGCTATGGACTCGCATTCGCTAGTCTTTTTTAGTTTATTGCATTTACAGAGGGCTTTCATAACATAATATTTTATAATAACTATATCTATTTGATTTCAACACATTCTTTGAGACTGGGGTTAAATGTTAAATTAAAGAAAAAAAACAAATAAAACTTGTTATAGCCATTTTATAGGTATGTTTTGCATTTTATTTTATTACTTTACTCTTATTAAATTTGTTGTGATGACATTGGTTAATGAAACTATATAGGTTTCAAGGGTACAGTTCTATGATATATCATTTGTATATTACATTGTGAGAGGTATTTTTTTAGGATTTAGGAGTGGTTTTCAATGAAGAGGTAGGTCCTGTAAGACAGAGGAAAGTAAACTATTGAACAACACGGAGGAGATATATATAAGGAAAGCTGCAATAATGAGGCTATAATGCAGCAATCTATACATTTGGAGAAAGAAAACAAAAGAGAAAATTAGTAATGGGTCATCCAGTTAAGACTGTTGTCTAAAATTTCAGCATGCAAGTGGAAAGATAGAACCAAATGTACCGAGTTTAAGCTTTTGCTGCCCTGGAGCCGTGATTGACACCAAAGGAGAAAAATAATATTCCCTGCTGCATCCAATAAGTTTATTTGTGTAAGAAGTTTCTTTCAAGTGCACTGGTTGTCAAAAAAAACTTTCTTTTTTTCATAAAAAGATCAGACATCAATTGAAGTTAATAATCAAAGTAAGACGTTCCCAATTTAATCTCATCAAATTTTTGTGAGGGCTTTCAGCTAAAGGAATGCGATATTAAGGTGTCACAATTAAGTGGTGTGTTATCAGTGCTCCTTTTTGTATCTTCAACATGATCTGACAGATTTCTGAAATGCCCCACAAATAGCAATAATGAGGAGCAAGCTGAGCTTCCCTGTACACTTTATAACACAACCGTGACACTGTAGAGTCTTTCTTTTAAAATATCTAAATTTGACCAGATAGCACAAAATGATCAAGATCAAAATTCTTTTTGTGGTTTGACACTGCTTTTATTTTATTTTTGTCTCCAGTTTTAATACTCAACCGGAGCAAATAATGAGAGTTTATTTCTCTTAGTGTTAATTTTAAAACTCTTTGTGGTTTTTCAATAAACCTTTATGCAGACTACATAATTATATCTTAAGAGAGCTAGTGTAGTCACTGCAATTTCAATTGCCACTTGTGAACATCTAGACACAGGTCGACAGTCAAAGAGCCTCAGTCAGATAATAAGGAAGTGGCAGAGATGAAAAAGGACAAGTCTGAGAATCTGACTCAGGAACTTCATGCCGCATTGGGCAGCTTACAACGAGGAAAACAAGTTAGTATGTTGAAATTATTCCTCTTAAAGTCTCAATGATTACCAAAAAACATTAATTAATGTTTAAAAACACAGGTAAACATATAAAGATATCTTTTTACTGTATTGCAGAATGCTGTCATATGACGTAGAAATAACACTTGGAAAATAGAAGCCTGTTTAATAATTTATTTGTATCCATAAAGCATTTTATGCATATTGCTTGACAATAGATTTATATGATAATAACATAAAAACATTTTTTAAATTTGTGTAAGTAAATTTTAAAATTATAAAAGATAATTTATAACATTATCTGTAATAATAAAAGCATAATATGCTAATTAGACCAGACAGCCAAATGACCTTCTGGATGACCTTCTGGATGAAGGCGGGGCTGCGGGGGCTGAGCCCCTTGCACGAATTTCATGCATCAGGCCTCTAGTCTATTTTATATAACAAGAAAGAATCACTTGTGACAACATGGTTAAAACTGGAGGACATTATAGTAAGTAAAATAAGGCAGATAAGAAAAGAAAAATATGTATGATATCACTCATATAGGAAATCTAAAACAATGCCAAAGCCATAAAAAGAGGTTAGAATGATGGGTTCCAAAGATTTGGGGGTGGGGGAAATGGGAAGATGTTATTTAAAAGGAACAGAATTTCAGTCATAAGTTGAATAAGTTTTGGAGATCTAATGTACAGCATAGTGACTATAATTAATAATATGTATTGTATACTTAAAATTTGCTAAGAGATTAAATCTTAAGCATTCTCACCACACACAAAATAAAGGTTACTATGTGAGGTGATGGGTGTGTTAATTGGCTTAATATTGGTAGACATTTCACAAAGTATACAATCATCACATTTTACATTTTGAATGTGTACAATTTTATTTGCCAATTATACCTCAACAAAGCTAAGAAAATAAAGGTAAAGTCTTTAAAAAAAAAATACCAAACTCCTACAATCCTATATAATAAATGGGCAATATGCAAATTGACCATAACTGTGGAACAACTGATCGCAATGATGCACACTGACCACCAGGGGGCAGATGCTCAATGCAGGAGCTGCCCCCTGGTGGTCGGTGAGCACCCATAGGGGAAGCTCCACTCAGCCACAAGCTGGGCTGATGGCTGCAAGCTCAGTGGAGGTGATGTGAGCCTCTCCCGCCACCTCTGCAACGCTAAGGATGTCTGAGTGTGGCTTAGGCCCACTCCCTGCAGGGAACAGGCCTAAGCTGTGGTCAGACATCCCCCAAGGGCTCCCAGCCTGCCAGAGGTATGTCTGACTGCCAGCTTAGACCCAATCTCCCAGGGAGCAGATCTAAGTTGGCAGGTGGGCATACCTTGAGGAGTCCCTGACTGTGAGAGGGCGCAGGCCGGGCTGAGGGAACCCCCCGAGTGCACGAATTTTCATGCACCGGGCCTCTAGTTCAATAATAAAAGGCTAAGAACCTATTTTTTTAAATGGGCAAAGGATTTTAACAGTCATTTCTTTAAGGAAAATATACAAATTGCTAAAAAGCACATGAAAAGATGCTCAACATTATTAATCATAAAGGACTTGCAAATCAAAACTACACCACTTCATAGCCACCAGCATGGCTCTAATAAAAAAGACATGCAATATCAAGTGTTGGCAAGGATGTGGAACACATTGAGCCCTCGTACATTATTTGTGTAAATGTAACATGGCCACTTGTGTAAGCAGTTTGGCATTTTGATAGCTATTATCTTTACAGGCTGCATCACAGGCTGTTAGTCTAGCTTCCTCCTTTTGGAGTATTGGCCTTTGTACCTAGACGAAGGTGACTGGTGCTGTGGAGGGCACTGAGCTACAGTGCAATGGGAGAACTCTTGGTTACGAGATACCATTGAAGTTGGGACCAAGAGGAAGACATAATGGATATCTACCAATGAAGCCTTTTATGATTAACTCCCCCCTGCCCTTGCTTAAATAAAGGCAGTATTCATAGTAAAATTGCATCAGGGATCACATGCCTGGACAATCATGAAAGGTGTGCTCAGAGCAGCTGGTCACCAAAAACATCTTTGAAAGTATATACAAATATTTGTTTTCTAACAAAGTGTGCTATCAAGAGTAGCACAAAATTGGTATGACAAAAATTAACCTAAATTTTGCATGCTATTTTATTTTAAACTAGAGGCCTGATGCACGAAATCCATGCAAGAGTAGGCTTTTCTTCCCCCAGCTGCCAGAACCAGCTTCCCTCTGGCCGCCAGCAGGCACCTGGGACCTGGGCTTTCCTCGCAGCCCCAGCTTTGTCCAGAAGGTCATCTGGAAGGACATCCAGTCTAATTAGAATATTACGCTTTTATTATTATAGATACTTGAAGGCTCAACTATTATGGATACAAACTATGTGCAAGTGATACTGGGCACATTCAGATTTTTTTTAGATTTATTTTTCAAGCAATTAGTTAAAGTCATCCTGAGGTAAAGTATAGATGCACATTTGAGGTATTCATAAACACACAGTGCCTGCATTCCTCAGTGAATTCACTTACTCTTCTTATTAACATTTGTAGATGAAAAAACCCAGATGATTGATCACAATATAATCAAGTAATTTGTCCAAGGTCACACAGTGAGTTTTTGGTTTTGGTTGATATTTGAACCCAGGTAATCTGCCTTTCAGCCCACATTATTAACCACTATATTATACTACCTCTTAATAGAATTTCATTTTGCATTTAATAAGTATAATTAAAATATTTTTTATAAATTATTCTCCCTATTACTCTCCCATACAGAGTGATGACCACAGTGACTTTATTCTTTACACAGCCAGCTAAAGAATAACCAAGATTAAAAACAACTTTCTCCTGAGGTATCTGTTTCTTTCCAGACAGTCAAAGCCCTGTATTGCAGGTTCCGGGAGTATATAGAGTTCTGAATCACACTGAAGCTTTCATAAGCCAGTGGTTAAAATGACAGACAGATGTTCCACAGAGCTAGTCACTCACAAGAGGGAAAATGGCACTGATTGGATTAGAAGTAGAAAGACTAATGCATTTTAGTCCTTGAGGGTTAGAAGACAAATAGATCTCTCAGCTCTGCAAGCCAGCACAACAAGCAATCCAAAAGCATTACTGGTGCGAGGTAGTTTGTAGAATCTGTTCCATTTGTCACTGAACTAGTGGTTGGGGCTCAGGAAAATAGGAGTTATGGTTCAGGTCTCAGATCAGTGGCCCTCTGATCGGAGCAATACCTTGGGTTTAAAGGTGAGTCACATCCCCTCCAAAACTCAGCAGCAGAACGTATCCCAATTATTAATTCTTCAAGCTGCAGTGTGGTTTGAAAGGAGTTAGGCGTGGCTCCTTAAAGATACGGGAAAAAATGAAATTCTACAAGTTATTTTCCCCAAAGCATAGAATAAACAATATTATTGCAAATAAATTATATTGATCCCTGTGAAATTTTATGTATAGTTATACATTAATCTGCAAAGTGAGGCAAGTTTTTGTTTCTGGATAGAGAGTTTCTCAAAAGATAATTTTGAAACATTAAAAAAGAAGTTAAAAAAATACAATGAAAGAATCACTGCAACTATCCAGTTTTTATGGCCATTGAAATGCATCAGCAATTAGAGGAAAGTAATTTGAAAAGTAAAGTTCCGTTGACATTGATGTACAATGCAAAATATGTACCATATATTGTTCATCAGTTTCTTTTGTTCATTAGATTCCACATATGAGTGTGATCATGTGATACTTGCCTTTGTCTGACTGGTTATTTTGCTTAGCATAATATGATCCAGAGACATAGAAGCATGAAATAGATTTTTAATCTCAAAGGGAAGGTGGGGGTGGGTGGGTGGGTGTATGTGGGAAGAGATTGACCAAATAACTTGTATACATATATGCATAACCCAATGACACAGAAAATAGTAGGGTGAAGGTCTGGGGCAGGTGCAGGCTAGACGGGGACAATGGAAAAAAGGATACATCTGTAATACTTTCAACAATAAAGATTAAAAAATTGTACCATATATATTTTTGCACACTGACAGCACAAAAACCTAGAGACAGAGCATATTTGATGCTGTCAATCCTTAAATTTCTATAATAATTAAAAAATAATCAGAAGACCTTGGAGGAACCAACATCTATAACACTAACATTGACCACATATGAACTAATCTGAAGATGACACTATTTACTAATGTATATATAAAATATCTTCAAGTGTGATACTATTTTCTATCAATTTTTTTTTGTTTAAGTGATGAGCCATTAAAGTAGATTCACTGTTGAGTAGCAAATGTATGCCAGCATAATAACATGTGGCAAGCACAGAAATAGGCACTGGGCATAGCCTATTTCTGATCTTATATATCTTACATTTAAGTGGAAGAGACAGGGAATACAATAGCAGACCACGCTCAATGCCTTAAGCAGACTGTTAGGTAGCATGTTGGAGGAAGGTCTCTGAGAAGGCGAGTGTGGATCTGTGACAAGGACTGCTCTCACAAACGATTTCATGGGTGGCCTTGCAAGGAGGGTCAAGGCTTTGAAGGCAGGAGGAGGGAAGGACAACATCAGAGAAAGAGGTAGGAGGTCTGCATCACAAAGAATGAACACAGTTAAGAAAATTAACTATTATAGAATGTTTTGTGTAGCATAGTGTTAATTTCTTTCTCAAAAGAATGTAGTATGTCTCAAAAGAATGTATTTAAATAAGTTTAAATCTTGATTATGATTTAAACTTACTTCCCCTGGTATCACATAAGGTACTAGTTTAATACTTTATACAAAATCTAACTGCACTCTGAACATACAGTGTGGGGATTAGACTAAGTTTATATTTACAAATGGACACCCATTCCCAAGAGCTGTATGAGTAGTCAGTTTTTCCTCTGTACTCGTGAGGTTAGCTATGTTGAGATTATTTGGTTATATGGAGTAAAAAAACAAAGTCCAAGTCAAAAGTAACAATCAGATAACTACCTTCAAGTAATGTGGAAAGCATGGTTATGGCCATACCTGATTATTGTACTGAATCATGTTGTCCAAGTAACAGTTTTACTGTACACTAACTAGACAGTCTATTATTGTCTGGAATTATTTTTGGGTCTTTACTAGTAAAAATGAAAGACTTTCTTAATTCCACATTTTCTATTTTAGGTTTAGAAGCAGCGGACTTTTTTTTTTCATTCTGAAAGGTCCCAAATTTTAGTCATCAGTAACCACTTACTTTAACAACATACAATCCTAAATCATTTAGATTCAAAATTCCTTGTTCTCCTGTGTTCCACAATTTGTTTCTTGATAAATCTTTCTACTACCCTTTTGTCCAACTCAATCTACACATCACTGAAGTATTAATACTGCTCAGTAGTTTTCTCTCACCCCCATATGCCTAGACTCCGCTCGTAAGCTACTGCTCTCATCTATGAGTCTGGGAAATATATTTTGGGGTTTGACCTCCTAAAACAGTCTTCCTGTGCATAGTTTCTAGTGATTTCTTCCAAACTCAAAGGTAGACAGGAGATGTCAAAATGTTAGTCACAATTTTACTTAATGTCTTCAAACTTAAGGATATTCTTTAATAAGGACTGATGGCATCCATGATAGCTATAGTGTCTAAGAGGAAAAATAAAAGTCCAATAATATTGGTTATACTGCAAATTATTTTTTTTAATATATTTTATTGATTTTTTACAGAGAGGAAGGGAGAGATATAGAGAGTTAGAAACATCGATGAGAGAGAAACATCAATCAGCTGCCTCCTGCACATCTCCTACTGGGGATGTGCCCGCAACCCAGGTACATGCCCTTGACCGGAATCGAACCTGGGACCTTTCAGTCCGCAGGCCGACGCTCTATCCACTGAGCCAAACCGGTTTTGGCGATATACTGCAAATTATTTTGTAGAGTATAATTTTTTATATATTTTGGTGGCAAAGTACTAACTTAAAATACATAAAATACTTAAAAACCACATGAAACTATTCCAAAGAATAGAATGGATAAAACCATAAAGCTGACATAGAAAGTAGAATAACATTGGGAGGCTCTGGTTGAGTCAAGTTAGGATGGTCCCTTTCTCAATAACTTTCTCAGTAGGAGTCCCCAAATTCCAAGAAAACCTGCAGTCATTTTGAAAACCACTAGGATAAGACTCAGGTCCAAATTTAGAAAACCAGCATCATCCCGATGCAGCCTCTATATCGCTAACTGTGTAAGTTTGGTCTCTATGACTTTCAGCTTTCTCAACCTCAGATAAAGTCATGAGGGTAAGAAAGAAGTAGACTTCATCCTGGTCAAAACCTTTACAAAGTTTGATCTACATTTAATTACTTACAAAAATGGAAAGGCTTACGAGTTTACTCTCAATGTATTTCTAAAGTGCTAAATAATAAGGTCTCCAGAGGAAATGTAGCCATAAGTCATTGTTCAGACAGTTTGAAACAGCAAGCGATCTTTTTCTTTTGTATTTTAGGGCAATTTAAATTTCGTATAGAACCCCTATGACTTTTCGTGATCATAAAAATGAATGACTAAAATGAAACAGATGAATGCCCAATGGCTATAATACATATTAATTGAATTATTTCTTAAGTACTTTACAAGTACGAATTCATAATAGTCTATTACAGGAAAAGAAATTTCATTATTTAAAATATCTAACACTTGACAACCCATTGTAAGAAACTAGCACTCTCTTTCCTAGGTTCATTGTGTAGGGGGTTAAAAGAACAAATGAACAAAGATTTCTAAGAACAAAATGAGCATCTTTCAGATTTTGTTGGTGAGCTTACTATTATCTTTTGGACTGTGTGATGCAAAGTTCTATTCATTATGAATATGCTGATTCAATCATTAGTTTATTCGAGTACACTTCAATCTGGTTGAGTTAGATCTGTGAAAAAACAAAATGTTCTTGAAACAATTAGAACTTTAATAAGTCTATTTTACAGTATTCCAACAAACAATTAACTTTGGTAGATATATAATCAAATACTTTAGAGAAAAATAAGTATTTTGCATAGAATTACAAGTCCTTCATTGTTCTTCATTGGTAAGAGTTTAGTATTATGCTTTCGTAATATCCACTTAATCCCTAATGCTACTTACTACTCTTTCCAATGTAAGGAGAATAACTCACAGGATATATTAAAATAATTTCTTGTCCTCTGTATACCAATTGAATTTGGCCAATGGTGAAGGAGCAAGAGGTCGGTGTACATATTTCCCTGGTTCCCATGCCTGGGGCCCACAGAGTTCTTTGAGAGAAAATTACTGCTTCCCTTCAGATGGCCTTTGCTACTAGACTCTCTCCCCTGGGTCTAGATAATCACTTACCCCTCTTGTCTTAATTAGGCCACATTCTGATCGACCTGCTGCTGTGTTGCTGAATTGCTTCCTGTGATTTTTCCACACCCTGCCTACATTTTGACAAATAGCACCAATATGCAACTCCCCAGTAATTATATTATGTGTGTGTGCCACCTACTTTTTGTGGGTCAGTAATTAATACCTGTCATATTTTCTAACAACATGTAATACAAAATACAGTCCTAGACCTGGACCTTAAAAAACAACAACAATTCAGCCTTTAAGCAAATACTAAATGGGTGCCAATGGCATATGAAAGGAATTCTGTTGGATAATGAGAAAACAATAATATATTATTTGGCACATTCTATTCTGTTGCTAATAACACTTCTAAATGGGCGCTGCCCCTAAGGTTTACTGAGAATCAATATACAGTTTTGAAAGTCTGCTCTCAAATATACAAAGTAAATATACAAAATCTACCTTAACTCCTGCTACAACTAAGAAGACGTTTTTGTCTTGTCTTCTTTAATTTTTATCTGCTCCAGTTTAATGGGTCATTCTTATCAGAAGCAGACGCTCCCTGAGCATCATTATTGGCAGACATTAACAATATGACAGGTGCTAGGTTGCAGCAGGAACCGAGACTGACACACCTCCCTCCAGGGAGCTTGCATCTTGGTATTGGATCTTTTACATTATACTACTAGGAGGACACTGCTCTTTTTAAAACATTTATTTATTTATTACTTTTTATTTCTCTGTAATTAAAAAAATTATCTTTATTATTGAAAGTATTACAGATTTCCCTTTATTCCTCCATTAAACCCCTCCATCCTGCTCCTGCCCCCTCCCCAGGCACTAATGTCTGGGTTATAAATAGCCTATATAATAAAAGGCTAATATGCAAATTGGCTGAATGGTGAAATGACTGGTCGCTATGATGTGCACTAACCACCAGGGGGCAGATGCTCAATGCAGGAGCTGCCCCCTGGTGGTCAGTGCACTCCCACAGGGGAAGCACCTCTCAGACAGAAGCTGGGCTCTGGGCTGGCAAGCACAGCGGTGGTGTTGGGAGCCTCTCCTTCCTCCGCAGCAGCACTAAGGCAGGCAGACATCCCCAGAGGGGTCCTGGAATGCGAGAGGGAGCAGGCAGGGCTGAGAGACTCCCCCCCACTCCAGTGCACAAATGTTGTGCACTGGGCCTCTAGTATGCATATAAGTTCCTTAGTTAATCTCTTTCTCCACCCCTTCCCTCTGAGATTCCTCAGTCTATTGCATGCTTCCATTATTTTTCTTATTTTTCAATTACAGTTTACATTCAATATTATTCTGTATTAGTTTCAGGTGTACAGCAAAGTGGTTTGAAAATCATATACTTTACATATATATCTTGCCATATATCCACGTCATTAATCTGGCCAGGAAAACATTCCTTTTTTTTCAAGACATTCTATTATGATTCATTCCATTTTACTAAGCCCAGGGAGACTCGAGTTACCTTTTCACACACTATGTATATGTTGCCTCAGTCTTGCAAACTGGTTCTGTCTCACCAAAATCCTTTTGTGGCATTTTATTTTTAACTAGAGGCTCAGTGCACAAAATTCATGCACTCGGTGGGGAGTGGGGGACCCCTCAGCCCAGCCTGTGCCCTCTTGCAGTCTGGGAGCCCTCGGGGGATGTCCAAATGATGGGAAGTGGGCCTAAGCCGGCAGTCGGACATCCTTAACACTGCCGCAGAGGCAGAGAGGCTCCCGCCTCTGCTGCTGCGCTCACCAGCCCTGAGCCTAGCTTCTGGCTGAGCAGAGCTCCCCCTGTGGGAACATACTGACCACCAAGGGGCAGCTCCTGCATTGAGTCTCTGCCCCCTGGTGGTTAGTGCACATCATAGCGACCAGTCATTTCACCGTTTGGTTGATTTGTATATTAGCCTTTTATTATATAGGATTATTTTTGTGGCATTTTAGAATAACTCTTGTTGATCTTCAGCCTGTGGATTCCATTTCAGCATATTCATTTTCATCTTCCATATAAAAATGCAATTTATAATAAACAATCTCTTTAAGAGGTTTGTCCTATTGTTTTCTAAAAATATAAATTTTTAAATGGATTTGTTTAAAATCGTTTAAGATTTAAAATTAAGCCTCTAACAATTGCCTGGCATATGCTAAAAAGTGTGTTAAAGATTGAGCTCCCAGAGAAAGATGTTTGAAATAGTCTGGGATTTCTCCTTGATATCAAGTTTTTTCGTTATTTTGGCTCAATACCTTAAAAAAATTGCCCAACTGGTGTGGATTAGTGGTTGAGCATTGACCTATGAACCAGGAGATAATGGTTCCATTCCGGTTAAGGCACATGCTCATGCTCGGTTGGCTTGATCCCCAGTAGGAGGCTTACAGGAGGCAGCTGATGAATGATTTCCTCTCGTCATTGATGTTTCTATCTCTCTCTCCCTCTCCTTTCCTCTCTAAAATAAATAAAAATATATTTTTTTAAAAAAAAAATTGAGTAAAAATTTTAAGTAAAACAAAACAAAACAAAACCCAACCTTCTTTGGAGCAAATTACTATTTCCTGCACGAACCCTGTAATTCTCAGAGAGATGTGGACTTTCTACAAGTATTCAAATGATGAGCTGTAGGGTCTATAAATATTCTGGTGCCTCCAAGCTCTCCAGATATAAGTGACCTTTTATAACCAAACACTGTCCGCTGCCCAAAAACAGAATTCTGCTAATTTCTTGCCATAAATCCAGTTTTTGTTTCTGTGTAAATGTCAGGCATCATACAAAATAAAAATAAATATGGAGTTAGTATCATTTGGTTTTCAATTTTTCATCCAGATTTCTCACAGTAGGTTTACTTTCAATTTCAAAACACTCGTCATAGAGATTTCTTTGAATTCAGCAGAAAGAGGGAAGTATTCCCACCAAGTCATGTAGTGGTTACTGTTTGGCTGAAGTCCTTTGAAACTTCTGAACATGGAGCTGTAGGTAAACCTCTCAGAAGTCACTGTGATGGGTACATACGTTACTGTTCTATGTAGTTCAAGCAGCATCTTCAGCATCTGAGTCTTGGTTGTAGGCTTGGTCAGAAAGAGTATTTTATGTATTAGACTGGGTGATGTTTTCATTAATTTCTACTAGAGTTACACTCCAATATGATGGCACAAGTAGTAGAAATGGGATCACTCTATTAAATTTGAATATCCACATAGAATCAAAATTAATATGTTTTTAAGATCACAGTGCTCCATAGTTAGTATGTCTGATTAGATTGTGAACAGCAGCAATGTTTTATCCATTCTTAGAATTTTGTGTCTGTTGATTGACCATTCCCCCCTTAGAGATGCCAGATATTAATGTTCTGCAGCTGGTGAAATGATTCATCTGTAGAGTTTCCTCTTTTTATGCCTTGTGCTATTTCTGGATTTCTAATTTGAAAATATTAGTGGATTTTTCTAGATTTGTATGTTAAAATTGCACTTTCCCCCCTCCCCCCCAGAAAGGATGAGTGACTTCTCTTAGCACATTATTTCACTTTTCTCCTATATGCAAAATTGTACTCTTCCAAATTTCAATAATTTCTGATTATTGATATTATTGTCTCCATATGAGGTTGATATTTCCTAAGTTGTGTATGTCTTTAGTCATTTCATTTTGTTTGTTTGTTTTGATTAAAGTATTACAAATAGTAGAACATGTCTCCTTTTTTCCCTATTGACTTCCCCCTGGCCTCCCCCACCCACCTGGCACACCCCCCCCCCTCAGTGTCTGTATCCATTGGTTATGCTTATATGCATGCATACAAGTCATTTGGTTGATCTCTTAAACCCCTCCCCCCACCCTGGGCCCCACAACCCTCCCCTGCCTTCCCACTGAAGCGAAATAAGCCAGTCAGAGAAAGACAAACATCACATGATCTCACTCATTTGTGGAATGTAATGAACATCATAAACTGATGAACAAAAATAGATACAGAGACACAGAAGCATCAAACAGACTGTCAAACTTCATTTGGTTTTTATAATGAGTGTTAGGAAGAGAGCTATTCCTTTCCAGATGTTATCAAGAAAGCTTCTGAGATCTTCAATCACTATCCAGTTCTTAGTATCTATGTTATTCCAGGGTACTTTAACCACTTTATAGAGTTTCAAATTTTGGATAAGTAGGCTTAATCTCATAAATAATTTCTGAATGGGGCTACCTGGATTACTGTGTACGAAGGTGTTGTAACAGCTGCTGTGGGTCTGTGAGAGGGAATGAGTACATGTGCTGAATGAATATATTCTGACCCAACTGAAACCTATCAAAACATTACAAAAAGACAGAGTTTGATTAAAAAGGAAAATGTTATCAGATGGCTAGGATCTGCCAGGTAAATTCCCCCACCCCCCCACTCCCACCCAGTATCAACCACGTGGCTTCTTTCTCTTTGAAATAGCAACTAACCTTTTGCTATTGACATATTTTCTAAGACTAAAACTCAATCCATTAAAATGTCTAATGCAACCTTGAAAGAAAGGGTAATGCAAAATGATGATGGAGAAAAGTCAGAAGGTTAAGGTATTTTCTGTTGGAGCAAGGAGACTGCTGAGTTACAAAGATCAGGAAATGCCTTGGAGGAGAAGGTTTAGGGAGACCTTAGCTACCTGGAGTGTGTTCAGAACAACTTCCACTCCTCTGGAAACTCTGTCTAGTGCTCTGACTTTTGAAAATATATTCTTTTCTTTTATTTATGACTCTAATATTTTTATATGGTTTTGACAAATTTTTGATCATTGCTTGACGCTACACATGTATAGCAACAGAAAATTAAATTTAACAAAATATTTACCTATTCTACCATATCTGACATTATGAACATTTTTTTCTCTGGTCCTGTACATTTGACAATTTATGAAAGAATGCTATATTTTTGGAGAAATTGTTGTAATTATTATATAGACTAAATTTCATTATAATTTTGAGAACAAATATTATTAAATTTAGGATTGTGATAAAAAACCATAGATTTAGCGTATGTTCTATCATTCTAGGATGTAATTAGCCAGAATATATAGTCATTATTGAGAGAAAAACAGTAGTTTCATGAGAAAAAAAATCAGATCTCAGTACAAAAGGGTATTATACATAGAGACAAAGTTTCTGGATAAAATATTTGTTTTGTGGGCAACACCTTGAAATTCATAAAATAAACTGGCAGTTGTTTTTTAAATTGTCCTAAGGGTGGGGAATTTGTATTTGGATTAATTCCATAATATGTAGATCTTAGCCCAATGAGAATGTGTGGACAAAATAGAGGTGCTGCAATAAATCTAGCCAAAAGTAAACTCATAGTGTGATCTGATCATAATTTCCTACCTGGGAGTCCATGGAGGGTAGTCATGCCCCAGGCATATAACTCCTTTAGTAAAGGGTTTATCTCTGTCCTAAGCAAGCCCTGTCCATTGTTTTTGTGTGTCTAAGTTAACACACCTTTGAATTAAGTTTAGTCACCTTCAAGAGGGCACATCATCTTAACTCTCCTGTAATCCAATCACTGCTTTGCTTTCCCCCCACCTCCCTGTAATCTTCCTTGTGTTCTCACCTTAATTTCAATGAGTAAAAGAAGCTGCAAAACTGTCATTCTCCAGAGCATCTGTGATCTCATTTCCTGGCAATTGTCCTCAGTTTGGCTCAGAGAAATTCTTTCCTTTAAAAAAAAAAATACATACACACACACACACACACACACACACACACACACACTAATAAAAGGGTAATATGCTAATTAGACCAGTTAGACCAGACGTCTTCCAGACATCCTTCCAGACAAAGCCACAATGGCGAGCACTGAGGCAGAGGCAGTTAGGGGCAATCAGGCCAGCAGGGGAGCAGTTAGGGGCAATCAGGCAGACAGGCAGTCAGACATTCCCTGAGGGTCCCAGATTGGAGAGGGTTCAGGCCAGGCTGAGGGACGCCCCCTCCCATGCAGAGATTTCATGCACTGGGCCTCTAGTGTGTGTGTGTGTGTGTGTGTATATGTATATATACACAATTTTATTGATTTCAGAGAGGAGGGGTGAGGGAGAAAGAGATAGAAACATCAATGATGAGAGAGAATCATTGATCAACTGCATACTGCATGCCCCACACTTGGGGTTGAGCCTGAAACCTGGGCATGTGCCCTGACCAGGAATCTAACCATGACCTCCTTGTTCATAGGTCAATGCTCAACCACTTAGCCACACCAGCCAGGCTCAAATAAATTCTTATAAAAATTCTCTACAGGTTTGGACATTTCTTATGTTGACAAATGCTACCAGAAGTTTAATTTTCTTACATTAACTTTTTCCTTCCCCATGAATTATTCTAATTATTTTATTATTATTCATAAATAAAAACAAGCTTCTTAGGTGATGAAATAAAAGCAAGAGTCTTATGTAGTGAAATATTATTATTAGTTCTAATACAATTTTATAAATATCTAAGCAAGGCTGATTGATAGACATGTATATATGACTGAGAAATGTGATTTATAACTATAAATATAGGCCTAGTGTGGGCATGAAGTTCAGTCTATTTTGTAATATAAAAATGTTACAAATCTAAACACAAAATGTATATATAGATGATGTACTATAGAATTGTATACCTGAAAACCTATATAATTTTATTAACTAAAGTCACCCCAATAATTTCAATTAGAAAACAACAAAATTAAGTAAACATTTTGCATCGTGGGTGTTTAATAAACCTGTCTGAAGTGAATGAATAAATAAATGACTAGTTTATCTATAATAAAATGTGTCCTAATGATCACATTGGTTGAATACAGTGAACTATTTTAATAGAAGTGTATGTCAAAAGAGATTTATTTTACACTAATAAAAATTCATTTAAAAATCAACTTTCTATTATTGAAAGTTAAAGAAAAATAAAGTTTCATTTTGCCAAGACCTTTAATAATGTTTATGGAACAAAATTACTAGTGAGTCATAATAAGAAAGATTTACTAATTATTACATTTGTAGAATTAGGATATCCATATATAATATTTCTAAAAGTGGATTTATCTATGTATCTAGCTTATATGAATATTTGATTTACAAATAAATTGTATGTTCCCTGTAAATAAAAGTAAATTGGAGTTTCAAACATTTTAAATTAAAGACACTATATATTTTACTAAAAACTTATTACACCAGTCACTAAATCACTTTGTAGGTTTATTTTGTTTTATTTTTTTCCTTAAAGTTGAGCATGGGATGGGACTTTTGAGATATTCAATAGGCTTATCAAACACACACACACACACACACACACACACACACACACTAAAGTGGGTATCAATACTCTTCTGCATTTGCTTTGACCTAAAGACACCTACTTTGGAGGTCAATGCATGTTCTCCTCTTTCTCACACTCCTTTCTTTATTCTTTTGTGTTTATTTGTTGTTAATCCTAATCCTAGGATATTTTCCATTGATTTTTTTTAGAGAGTGGAAGGGAGGGAGGTAAGAGGAGGAGGGGAGAGAGAAAGAAAGAGAGAAACATTGATGTGAGAGAGACACACCAATTGGCTGCCTCCCACACGCTCCCCAACCAGGCTGGAATGAAACCTGCTATCCAGGTGCCAGGTACATGCCCTTAACCTGTAATTGAACCTGAGAGACCCTTTGGTCCCTGGGCTGACACTCTAACCACTGAACACAGCAGTCTGGGCTGTTTTCTTTATTCCGATGTAAATAGAGATCTGTCTGCTGTCTCATTTTTGCATGAGTTTCTGGATAAAATATTGTTTTGTGGGCAACAGCTTGCAACTTATAAAATAAACTGCTGCCTCATTTCTGCCTAAGAAATTAGAAACAATAAGAATAAGATCTGATAAAGGCTCAGGATACAACCTCTTCTAGGACCTTGTGTATTGTAAAATAAGGAAAACATCGAACATGCCCTGACAAATGGGTACCCTGCAGTCTTGCCCTTGCCAACCACCTCACAGAAGCTGCATGCACGTGATTTGATGGGGGTCATCACATCTGCCAGGAGAATGATTTTTCTCATGTTGTAGTGGAAGCCCAAGGCGTCCTCAATTAGATCAGGCTCTTTCCTGGTGCTTCCAAAGACATATCTTCAGAGACTTGAACAATCTCTGTTACTTTGTCTTTGTTCTTGGCTGTTTGATGTGTCTTTTTATGTTTGTCTTAGAAGTAACTTTATGTGACTTGTGATTTTTTAAAAAAAGCGTCTTATTGACTTATCTTTTATCTTCCTAGAAGGCAGGGCCATGAAGTTAATCACTTTGTTTTCTATACCAGTTTTGGCCTATAGTCAGTGATCAACAATGACCCATCCTTGGTTCTCAACAAATGTTTATTGGAATTTAATTCAGACTTCTTTCTCCTACCAAAAAAAATGTTATAAATTGTTCCCCTGCTTTTTATAAACATACTTCTTATACTCTGTGGTAAGGCATATAATTAAGGGATTATTTTCTTTAATTCTCTTTTGAGGTAGATGCCACACAGTTATATTGGCAGGATGGAACTTTTTTATTTTTTTCAGTTTGCAGCTGAATACTACATTAATTACATTAAATGAGACTCTCATCCTAGAATACTCTTTTGTAAGTTCTTATTATGCAAAATTTGTCAGATAATTATTTTCTGTTCATGTAAGGTGTTCATATAACTCGTTCCCTGATCAGGCAATGACTGTGAAACATAAAAATATCTCTGAGTACCACCAGCCCAGTCGACAGATAAAATTAATCAACAAAATGGATAAAGCAATGAAGTGACATTATACATAGACATAAAGAAGGTATTTCTAACTCTTATGAGTCTACTACATTAAACATTTGAAGCAAATTTTCTTTCATTATCAAATAGAGATGATAAAATCTGCCTTGGAGTTTTGCATAAGGATTAAAACCACAACCAGATAAATATTAACATGCTTGCACAGAGTAGTAGAAAATATATATAATTTTCTAGGAATTTGAATATTCAGTGATTGTCTAAGCCAATGATGCATGCAAAATTGGGCTCCCAATGGGACTCATGATAATGGAGATGGCTTATTTCTCTCCATTAAACTGGATGTATATAATTATATAACTTTTCAAATAGTAATGAGTTCTTTAATTTAATTATGGAAATATCTATCTTTGTAAAAAATAGCATTATAAATATTTTTTATTTACTTATGTAAATATATATCCCATCATTTTTCCAGAAATTGAGATAGCTGAATCCAAGCACGGGTTTATTTTTATCACTAAATAGGATTCTTATTTGAAAGCTAGAGGCCCAGTGTATGAATTTGTGCACAGGTGGATCAGGGCCGGGCCTGTCAGGAGGAGGAGATGGTGGGAGGTTGGCCAGATGGCCCGCCCCAATCAGGGCCTGATCAGGGCTGGACTGGCTGAGGGGAGGGGCTATGGGTGATTGGCCAGCGGTTCCCACCCCCAAATAGGGTGAGAGGGGCCAATTGGGAGTCAGCAGCTGGGGAAGGAGCTGTGGGAGGTTGGCCAGTCAGCCCCACCCCTGATTGGGATGGGGGAGCGATCAGGAGTGGAATTGGCTTGGGGGAGGATCTGTGAACCAATCGGGATGGTGGGGGCTTATCGAGGGTAGGGCTGGATGTGGGGAGGGGCTGTGGGCAGTGGCTGGCTGGCCCCATCCCCTATTGGGGTGGGGGGCGATTAGGGGTGAGTCTGGTTTGGGGGAGGGATCACGGTGGGCGGCGGTTGGCTGGCCAACTGCCCTCAATTGGGTTGGGAGAGGCTGATCAGGGTCGGGTGGCTGCGGGGAGGGGCCTCGGGAGGTTGACGGTTGGTCCCACCCCCTGATTGGGCCAGTTCGCTGGCCACAGTGGGCATCATAGCGACCGGTCATTCTGGTCATTATGGTGTTATGGTTGCTGGCTTTTTATATATAGAGAGATATCTAATAATATGTAGTTGAAGTAATGTGACAACTTTAGATCATAATCTCTCAGGTCAGACTTTTTTAAAGCTATGTTGACCTTTCTACACTCCAGTGTGTCATTCAGTCTAAATAATTTCCAAGTGGCCTAAAAGAGCACAGCTTCTACAGGTGCTTCTTGGTCTCTGTGGTGTAGTCTACACAGTGGGAATATATAGCAAATTATGGCACACACTTCCATTATAGGGTAGAATACAATTGTTGCAATTATGTTTTTGGTTGTTTTAAAACAAGTAATTCTAAGTGGATTGTATTACTAATAATGGAGTGAAATTTACATGCTGATATGCAATATTAAAAGGACATTTTCCATTTTCATAAGTTTTACCAATCATGTTTATGTTCATCTGCAAACTAATTTTAAGACTAATTTTAGGATATAAAATAGTATCAGGAAGGCGAGGCCATATCAGGGCAAATTTCTTTAGTGCAAGCGTAATGATAATTTTCATCATCTCCTATCGCTCTCTGAGGTCTTTTTCCATTTTTGCAAACTGATATTTTGTTGTTTTAAAGCTTGAACAACAAATGGGACATATTACTTAGTCCAGTGAAATTATATGCTGGAAAAACTCTTCTTGTTTTACATAATCAGCTTCTTAAACTTTCCTAATGAAATATTCCTACTCAAATCACTCCTTGTACAGTAAAGAGAACTTTGATTTATTTGATTGCAAGCTAAAGCACACTTGTGTAAACAGCATATTGTGCACAATATGTTCTCATAGTATCACACACATTAGCCTACTTTTCCCCTCTACACTATTAAAAATAGTATCTTTCTTATAAGGAGAAAAGACTTGGCTTTCTCTTGCAGATCCATTTTCTTTTCATGCTAAATCTGAATAATGTGTGATTTGTCAGGGTTATAGTCCCATTTGAAGCCACTATTTAAAATTAGAAATAAATAATCTATAAAATGTAATTCATATTATATTTCCATAAAGGGATTCTTGGAAGTGGATCAAAGGCATGTCATTCTTTGTGAGATTTGAAGATGAGAGAGGGCAGTATTTTTCCCCTCAAAATTGTTAAAATCCCACAAACATTTTTCTATTCACAAGGTCACCTAGAAAATATGGGTTGAGGAATAGGTTCACATGAAAGGAGAATATATGCACTACTATGGGCACACACATACTAACTATCTTATCTATCTATCATCATCATCTATTACATAGTCATTTTATTTATTATTATTTTAATATATAATATGAAATATGTATTCACTGTTCTGTTAGGCTATATATTTTATACATTAAATGCAAAGCAACATTTTCATCATGGAGCATAGATTTTTCATATCATCAAAGAATCTCTTGACCCACTGCTTACTCTTTCTTACTTGCCCACTGTCTTTTCTTCAGACGTATCAGCAATGCACTGAAACTTCACATTTGTTGATGCCTTTGAAACAGTTGCTTACCAGTCACATGCATTATTCCCTCAGTATATTCAGATCTCTGCTAAAAAGTCATCAAACGGGAATTTCCAAATCACCCTACCTAATATACAATCCCAATTCATTCTGTCCCTTTCCCTGCCTTGTTTTCTAAATAATGCATATCACTCCTGGGCACATTCATTGACTTAGTTGCATATGGATGTGTAGAGTTTACCCTCAATTAGAATGTAATCTCCATGAGGGCAGGGGTCTTTACCCTGGCAAAATCCCCAGGGCCTAGAGCATTGTCTGAAATACAGGACACACAAAAACAATTTCATCAACCAATAAATGAATGGGTTGGTGAATTTAAAGAAAGATGATTGAAACATAAAGTAATTATCTTGTAAAATACTTACCTTCAACAATTATGCCTACTGTAATACTAAATATGGTAGCTGAAACCAAATAGGAATAACTCAATAGCAAAAGAACTTGGTTCAGGCTTTTGTTTGTTGGTTTTTATTTATTTATTTTTATTTTATTTTGTGGGGTTTCTTAGTGACTCCAGTGAGGTTATTGATGTTGCACATAATAAAAGGCAATATTAACATATTATATCAATAGGAGGTATCAAACAATATGCAAGATATGGTTTGTAGGATCTTAGGAAAACATGGGACAACCAGGGATAATAATAAAAAAAACTGAAGCAATTTGTCACTCTCAAGGACTGTACAACGCATTGCCTTTAAGATTATTAACATCAGGGCGAACAATATTTAATTTATAATCCTTTCAATGGGTAGAATCTTCTCCAGCAATCCTGTTAGGCAGCTTCATTTGTGTGTCGTAACTACATGCGTTCTTTCCTATGGTGGACCACGGGCCAAGTTTTGTTGTATTAAGCATAATAATGAATCAAAAAGATCAATATCAGAAATATACACTATCCAGCTTACATCGTCCCCAAGCCAAATTCATACCTACCACATTCGTTTCTCTCCTTTTTCTTTGTGAGAGCTTAATGTGTAACTTGGATATTCGATTACTTCTTTTCCCCCATGGATTTCCAAAAAGTTCAGGTCCTTATAAGTGGAATTGCTTACTGGAGTACGTGCATGTGTGTGTGTGTGTGTGTGTGTGTGTGTGCAGTTTCCTAAAATCTGTGACCAAATTACTTAAGATGCTGGAAATAAAAAAGAGATTTTGGAGATGGGAAAACAAGGCATGAAGATGAGCACTTTATATGTGACGATAAAAAAATAAATAAACATCACAGGTTGTCAGTGATGCCAAAGAAACACAGTTTTTGTTTTTTAATATTATATTTGTTGCTAGACATGTAATACAATTCTTTCCTTTCCTTCTACCTTTACTCCATTTATGTTCCCTCAGGGCAAAATTAGACCTCTACTCATCTGGGATATATGCATATCAGATGTCTAAAGTGGTAAGTTTTAGAAGAGAATAGGGTTAGAGTAAATCAGTTGTCCTGAAACCTGGCTTTTCATTACAATCCTTTTAGGAACTTAAAAAAAAAAAAGTGTGCATTCCTGAGTCCCACTGCCAGATCCAGCAATTTAGAATGGGGAAGGTTGGGTGGTATAAGTCAATACCTTATGAAGTATTCCAGGTTGTTAGAATTATCAGTCAGGTTGGGAACAACTTTGATCATGGGCTTTGATGTTTCCTTCCATTCTGAGATACTAACCTGCACGTTCTCTTTCTTTTGTCCTGTGCTTATGACAAGAATAAAATAGTTACTTTCCATTGACATTGATCCCCACCTATGTGTGCATTTTTAGCCCAAAAGACTGATAAATTCCCAGCACTCGGTGTTCTGTATCTGGAGGCTAAAAAACGTGAATTTACTTTTGGAGTTTTTGCTTAAGAAGTCACCTTAATTTGACAACAGCCCAGGTACCTGTTACCTATAGTTTCCTGGCAAAGTGAGGTGTGCGGCATTGTTTTAAATTGTACTTTAGAGTATCTGATATATTGAACTATTTCTGCTGATCCCTCTGCCTTTAGTCTCCCCACTTAACTCCAACTTCTAAACAGCTCCTTTAGTATATCTTACAAATTCAGCATCAGCCATGTGATCAGTATCAGTATAAGTGATTTGTACGTGACATTGGCAGATTGATCCTAAGTCTTAGTGTTACTGACCTTGTCTTAATGTCATATACTTTGCATGGATGTTAATGATGGTGATAAAGTGGCGCACACACACAGAAACACACCAACCCCTTTATCCCCCAAAAAACCAAACCCAGATTGCAGTAGGTCTGAATCTTAGAGCTGTGGTTGGTACTATCATTTACAAAAATATAATAAGTAAATGTAATATCTTAATGTATAATATTACAATAAATACTTTATATAAATAAAATAAAAATATACAGTGCTATAGAATATATAATATATATATTAGTATATAGGTATATATGTATTATATATCTATACATATAGTAGGTATATATATATGTACATATATATATATATGTGTGTGTGTGTGTGTGTGTGTGTGTGTGTGTGTAGATATATACATAAGATTCAAATGAAATTCAAGAGCATACCTGTACCACAAAAATAATTACTTATATCTCAAAAGATATAACATTCTTGATTTGGTTTGCTTCTGTTAGAGTTAAATATATTTTATTGAGAGGAGAAAAATACTTGGCGATTATTTTAAGAATGTAATTTCCTGTGAAAATTACATCTAGTGTTCCATTTCCCTCTTGCTGGTTTGTGACATCAGACTTATTTTTCATGGGCATCTGAAGAATAGCCCTGAATCTGCAGATTAATTCAGAGTTATTGTAATTTCCTTGTGCAAATGTCTTGTTAGGTGTTTTTTTTTTCTTCTTCTGTTTTATGTAAATGATCCAGATGGCAACAATTCTTTTGAGATAAATAATATAATGTAATTTGGGCAACAGCATACTTGATTATATCTATATCTGATGTTGAAAAAATGAAAGTAGTATGATATATTGTGATACAACTTAAACTTCAGAAAACATAAGTACTTTTTCTAAGTTTGAATTATCATTTGGGCAAGTACTTCTTTTTTGTTGTGGAACACATTTTGAATCTAGATTTTGGATCTAGATTCTCATTTGTAATATAGGGATGATCAGAGCTACATTTCAAGGGTGTTTTAAAGCCAAGATAAAATATCTGTAAAATGTGCACCTTACAATTTAGACTCAGTTAATTCAAGTTCTTTATTATTATAGTCTCAAAGTCGAAACAATAAAATCATTGCAGTAATAACCAAATATATATACTGATGCTCCTCAACTTACAGTGGGGTTATGTACTAAAAACCCCATTTTTAAGTTCAAAAAATTCTAAATAAAAAACGCATTTAAGACACCTAATCCACCAAACATCATAGCTTAGCCTAGCCTGCCTTCATCATGTTCAGGACACTTACATTAACTTACAGTTAGGCAAAATCATCTCACTGCTACTGTCCATCATCATAGGAGAGTATTATACTGCATATCATTAGCCCAGGAAAATTCAAAATTCAAAATTAGAAGTAGAGTTTCTACTAAATGTGTGTCACTTTCATACCATTGTAAAGTTTTAAAAGATTATAATTAGAAGACTGTTTGTATTTGACTTATCACATAACCACATATATATGATTTTCTTTATAATCGAAATTACTTAAGTCCATTAGGTTTTTGGAGAAAAATAATTTATCTCATACATATTTTCTAGAAACTTAACCTATTGCTTCATCAAGACCACAAGTATAACCCTGCCTTCTAAGTGTAATTCTAAGGTTGTGAGGTTTTTCTTTCTTAGATGCTTCCCTGTCGATAAGCTAAGTTCCTGCTGACCTTGACACTCAGCGACTCTGAATGGGATAACTTCCTGTAGTCTGAATTTTTTCTTATAGAAAAGTGCATTTTTTTCTCGTTTGTGACCCACTTCATGAACGGGCTCCACTATCACATATTACGAAGGTCTGGTAGGCCATCTACACATGCCACTTGTAGTAAAGTCTTAAAATGCTTCCTGCAGACTAATTTGGCTATATGTATACACATTCACTCCATAATAAGAAGAAAACAACACTCAATCCCAGTAGGGTAGCAATGAATTTATTTCTATTCAAAGAGAAAAACTTCAGTCACCATTCATAATAGCTGTTTAACTGAGTTCAATTATAGAATTAAAAGAACTGGTCTATAGGAGGTCATGCTAACGTATTCTTGAATCTATTTGCTAATATTTTTCTGCCTTATTTCTCTGTTAGTCCTATAGGAGGAATCACCTGGAGTGATTTGCAAGGTACCTCTGTGTTCACTATGCATGACTGCTTTCCCACTTTTGTTTGACCTGCTATCCCATCTATTACTGTTTATAGATTACTGCTTCTTAGCTATCATTGTAGGACACATAACAAAGCTCTTTACTTTAAAAGGTGACAAAAAATAGTCATTGGATCAAATGGAAGTGTGTACTTTGGAATAGAAATATAATCAGGTCAGTGATTTTTAAAGGATAACTTTATATTCTATTGCAGGTTATTTAAAGAAACAAAAAATAACATTCATAGTTTTGGTAACAGTGATTATTTGATGATGAAGAGTTAGAGATGGAGCTTTAGGTAATTTAGATGAACATATGTTAAGTGAATGAATGATGTTTATAAACTTTGAATTACTTTGATAAAATTGGGTAAAATTAACTAGCTACATTGTTGACTTAGGTGACAAAAATAAGTTGATTAATCTAAAAATTTACCATGTTTTAGAGGTGCTGATATGTACACATATGCCCTCATTGGGGTAAGCTTCTTCATAAATATGTGCCTAATTAATCCATTACTGAACTCAACATACTGTATCCTAGGCACTAGGATACACAGGGTATATGACAAGTGGTATATCCATAGACTTGAAACTACAAGTCAAGAAGCCAAGACATTAAACCTTTTTTTAAAAAAAAAAATACACACACAACCTAACTACACTAAAGTATATTTTTATATTTCCTGCTGAAGTTTGAATTTATGCATTATTCAAGAGCAAGAATAAAATCCATTCTTGAGGACAGATTTAGGACAGTGTATTGAGGATTATCGTTTTGAGCAGGGTGTGTATAAAGATCTTAGATAGAAGAGGTCTGGAACAGGTGGTTTCGTATCTTCTTTGTGATCAGGAAGAAAGTGCAATATTTTTCATTTGGCTCCAAGTTATAGGGAACACACACACAAATGCGCACACACACAGAGAGACACACACATACACATGTTTGTTTTGAATTCTTTGTGCTTGCTCTCCATTTGAATACTTATTTGTGACAACAAAAATCAAGAAAAGGCAAAAAGAAAGATAATAATTATTGTTTTGTTTTTTTTAGGAATCTTGTGTTCAATCCCCATCCTCAACTCCTTGAGTATTTCATCATCCTCTGTGGTTTCTCTAAATATTCATACAACATTGCAAGGGGTCTGTTCATTAAATTTCTCATGATTCTCAATATAAATGTAAATTTGTATAATTATGGAATGCTGACTGATTTAAAAGAAAATGTCTAAATTTTTAGGTACAAAACTAAACACATTCTCATCAACATCCCTTAAAAAACATTTCTTCTAATGCTGTTTTGGTTTAAGACATCCCCTTTCATTTAGTTTAGTAAGCTAGAATCTTATCAACATGTTCTATTTTGTATTCTTTTCTCACATTCAGTGGCTGACTATGTCTTTCAAAATCAGCTTGGAATCCTTAACAATTCTACAACTTTCTATTTCTTTCCATCTGCTTTAGATACACTGCTTTCTTCTGTTTCAAGAAGTGGTCCTCACCACAGTGAAGACTTTGGAGGTTCTTTCCTCAATATCGTCAGCCAGAGGCCAACCTCATTCACAACTGCCTCACAATCTTAACTCCAGGAATTCCAGTTCAGGAAGACCCATCTGCTACCCAGCTTGTGCACACATTATTGGTCTGAAAAAAATAAGTCAGAATCTCCATTATAAGGGCACATTTTGCTAATGAAATTCTGTGAGGAACCATCATGGCCATGCTTGGTAAACTTGCCCTGTACTTCGACTGCACTTAATTCTTAAAAACAGCAGTTTATTTTCCCAGTCAGCTTCCAGTGAAGAGACTAAAGCTTTCAACCCTAGTCAATTTAGACTCATTGGTAGATGTCTCTTAAGATGGTTGAAGGATTAATAGTGACAGTGCATTTCTGAGCTTTCATGGCTACCATTATACACAGGGGCTTAAGATCTTCTTCCAGTGGTGAGTAATCAAAGTTCATTGAGGAGATTCTAATAAGACTGTTTCTTTGTTATGGGGTGGGGCCACAACATTAATAACAAAGAAACAGAATTTCCAGAGGATGAGGCCCAGAAATCAGGATTTTAAAAAGATTCCCAGGTGATTCTAATGTGCAGCCAAAGTTGAGAACCAGTGATCAGAATCCAAAACACCAGCATATCATTGCAATGTAGTTTCCTATTCTCGATAATACTGACTCAAAAATATTACTCAGTGATACAATGGGTAGATTGTCTTTTGCTTACAATCTTACACAATATACTAACCTCTGGATTATTAAGGACACTTCTATATATTACTGGGGGTGATGAGGGAAGTGTAAGTATCATCCAGCCAATGAAAGGAGGTCTTCACACTGGAAGCGGATGCTGAAATCCATGTTCATGCCATGGTTTCTGTTTTCCATGGCCATGTGCTCTGTAGCTTTTTGCATCTGACTATAGAATCCTCAGGCTTTTTTTCCATTCTTGACTTTTGGACTGCTGAGCTGAGATGGGCAAGTCTCTGTGGTTCTGCCATAAAGCCTCTGTGTGTTGACTTCTGACTTGCCTATTACTCATCAAATATTGTTATTTCACATTGGGGTAGGACATTTTGTTAGGTGTGCAGTAATCCCGTTACTCTTTTGGTTGTGAACACAATATAGTCTGTTCTCTAACATCTTTTATTTATTTTAGTACTTGAGTCTGGAATTGGCTCTTGATCACAAGGACTCAGTTTTATAAATTACTCTTTCTTTTCTGCCAGATCTCTCTAGTTGTTCAATGCATGTCTCTTTTCTCAGTGGGAGGAAACCTAGATTTCACCTAATTCTCCATTGCTTTCCACTCCATGGTTTATGGCATGCACTTTCAGGCTCTTGGCATTGTGCAAAAATTAATCTCAGTGACAGCCTGGCTTTCATAATAAAGTTGTATCTGTTTAGAATTATTATCCCTGCTAAATATGAAAAAGAATCTGTTTAGAAATACGCTGTTTCCTAAGAAGCAATGAATGCTACTGATTGATTGGTTTGAGGGACACCAGAAAATATGAGAGTTTCAGGATATACCATTCCCAGACATTATATACATTTTAGGATATTTTTGCCTGTAACAGGAATTTTGTCTCAAATTGGTTTAATCCATAATAAAATATATGCTCCTGCCTGAAAGAAGTCTAGAGTGGGAAAGTCTTCAGGGGTGGTTCTTTCAGCAGTTTAACAGCATCTTTGAGGATCTGATTCTTTCTAACCTTCTCTTCTGTTAGTTCATTCTCAGACTGGTAGTGATGATACTGTTTTAATTAACCTAGTTGATGATACATTGTAATTAACCTAATTATTAATAACAGGAAAGGAGCAAAGAGAAGGCCATTACACTTTCTGAACTTCACCTTTCTCATCTACTTAGTGGAGAAGATAATGACTTAGCATTATGGTATAATATATGAAATTTTAAAACTTCTCTAGGGCTATTAAGCACCATTTATTTCAATATCACAAATATTTTTTCATTGTAGTGGTTTCTGAAATAAAGTTACACATATGAAAGTAATGCTAAGAGTTTTATTTATGTAATATTTTAATTTTTGATGTATCAATGTAATGAAATAACATGGAATCTATGTTTAATCTCAAAATGGTATCATTCATCCTAGGCTTAAAATTCAAATTTATGTAGAGAACATTTAAACAATGTACCCTTTCTAAGCTAGAGGAGATACTACCCAACTCTTATCCCTAGATTGCCAGCTCGGCAAATTGGAAATCTATAGCTCTAAGGATGGAGACCTCTTTGTGAATCTGTTTCACAAGTATTATGTTATTACAGGTCTCAGTGAGGCTTACGGGGTAGTGTTAGATGCAAGGAAAATTGCCACAATCATTTGTGCCCATAGTTTTGAGCCCTCTGCTCCCCAAGTCCTGCCTATGGTGCTATGTATCTTGCAGGATAGAAGCCATGGCCAAGTGCAGCTGTTCTCCAACTGAGCGTGCAAAACTCCCTGTGGAGTTTGTTCACTATTGGTTTTACTTATGTTTTTTGTCAACATTGTTTCTTCCTTATAGAACAGATAATCAACTATTAGGAAAATGATAATGAAAATAGTTGTTCTAATCTGGGAAAACATCTTGCACAAAGGAAGTAAACAAAATTGAAAAATGAGGCAAAATAAACTTCTGGTAGCAGCGAATGAAGGAAACAGCTGCAGCAAAGATGGTAATAAGAGAGAAAGCATAATTAAACCAGATGTTTTGAAATGTATAATTTTAAATGATATACAACATTGATTTAAAATATAAATGTAAATAAAAGTGGATGGATTGGAAGCATAATTAAAACCAGAAGAAACAAAAATAAACTTGGTGAAAACTAAATTACAATGATAGACAATAACTGACTTTGCTTAGCCAACAAAATATTAGCTAGTGAAGATTTTTCTTGACTTTAATTTTACTACTGCTTCATCAAGCATGCATTTAACAGGGTGTCTGTAGGCATTTTCAATGACAAACCTTAGAGAAAATGAAACAAGGAAAATGTGTTTTCTCAATATTTTAAAACACTGTTCAAGTTACTGTAAAACTCTCAAAAAATTCTACCATCCTAGGTACGAGGGGACTCTCATGAGACCAATTTAACAACTTTCATCTCACCCTAGTTTTCTCTACTGTCTCATCTCACCCTAAATTCTTTTCTGACCTGGACTAATGGTTTCCTTTCATTCTGAAACCAAATCCAGCTATATTACCTGGGCAACCATAGGCCATATCTTTCTCCTCTTAATCTTGAGACTCCCTCATTGTCATGTTAGTGGCATCCCCTGCTGTCACTTTTATTGTGTTAACTGCTGCTAAGTCTGGTACTTGTCACTCTTCCACATATACTCCTGCCAAGGCTGTCCACATCAGGGATGGTCGCTAAGGCAAGAAGCAATGACTGAAACCATTGGAACAAGAGAGGGTGAGCACTTGGGAGAACAGCAGTGGTTGGAAGGTTGGAAGGACACAGAACAAACATCAACTGTGATGCTGCAACCAGCACGGGTAGGGTTCAGGATCTGTAGAAGGGACTGACACACAAATGAAAGCACTAGACAAGAAATGAATTTAGAAATCATATTTCACCTGAGGGAGCCAGGTGGAAACTTCCCTCTAGCAGAAAAGCTCCCCTAAACCCTGGACCTGCCAGCTTTTTATTCACTTGAATACACATTTGCCCTTTAGGAATGCAAACAGGCATATCAAAGGTAAAGTTTGGTAAACAGTAAAAAGATGTTCAGTTTAGGGGATTGCCTTGAGCCATTTGGCCAACAGCAGGGCAATATTATGCTGATTTTCAGCCCTGCTGGATATCAAAGTCCATTAGCCTTCTAGTGGGACTTTTCACATTAATATGCTAACTACTGTTGGTCTTTGCCTCCAGCAAGGCAATCTAGGATAAAAAGCAGGAGTGAGAGGAAAGCCTGAGTCAGAACCTTTATTGGGATTTCCACAGGAACATCAAGGCAAGACTTTGGTTCTAGGGGTTGTTAATAGTTGTCTGGTATGGGAGGGAAAATATTGGCTTGGTGTGTGAGATTGAAATAAAGAGGCTTAGATATGAAAGGCTTGCTTATAGGCATGGTGTTATTATCCTTAGGAATTAGCTAGCTCAGGAGGGGCCATTTCTCCTTGAGTCTGCAGGTTCCCAAATGCCAGACCATTAAAAAATGGAAAATAAGAAATAATGATTAATGTTATTGGCCCTGTGATGAATGGATGTCAAATACACAGAGTCTGAAAAAACATAGTTAGAGTAAGAACACTTACTTCTCTAATAGTCTCTAATTATAGCTGTATTGCTGCTTCCCATGGGTGATCATAGTTCTCAGGAGGCACAGATATCAGAGACCTCCTAGCAGAGGCTGGGGAGGTGAGCCCATTAGGGGCAAGTACACACCTAGCACAGTGGAATTCTGGGATGTCATCAGGGTCTTCTCCACAGATAACAGGACGGAAACTTCAAATGGCATTTTTGTGATAAATGTTAACACAGCATAAATGATTATCTTCTTTGTTCTTGTGTGATATGTATCATTAGATTTACTTTATTTTTGTTGAAATGCTTTAGTTCTAATGACTTCTCATGAATCTTTTATTTTGTAAGTGGTAGAACTTTATTTTGTAAATACATAGTATGCTTAGGACATTACAAATAATGATTTATTTCATTCTTGTTACAAACACATTAGGCAGGCATCATTCTTATTTCACAGAAAGGGAGCAAAGGTGAGACACAGGGAATAATAAACACATAGCCCAAGGTCACATGGCCAGTAAGTGGGAGATCTGAAATCTGAGCTTAGGTCACCAGGCTCCAGGCTGTGCTTTTGAATTTTTCTAACATTGTACATAAAGTACCTTATGAGTAATTAATTAATTAGTTAACTAGGAGTACTAATCCTATGGTCTTCATAACAACCTTTTCTTTTTTTTGTTGTGGTTAATCCTCACCAGAGGATATTTTTCCATTAATTTTTAGGGAGTGTGGAAGAGAAAGGGAAAGACAGAGAGAAACATTGATGTGAGAGAAACACATTGATTGGTTGCTTCCTGCAGGAGGCCTGACAAGGTACATGCCCTTGACCGAAATGGAACCTGGGACCCTTTGGTTCACAGGCCGATGCTCTATCCAAACTGGCTAGGGTCATATCAACCTTTTCAGTCAGGACCAAAACCTATAGGGAAAGTACTGACTTTCTGTCTTTAAACTATCTAGTGGTCTCGTCTATCTCTCTGGTCCTTTCATATTAGTACAAATATTCACTAATCTTTTAAAAGTGATTATTTTTGTGTTTTTTTTTGTGATGGAGAGAATGAAATTAAGGAAAAAGGGAGACTCATTTTTAAAATACATGTACATGTATGCTTACATTTAATATGAATACATCACTATATTTATAAGAAATAATTATTATACTTATGGCAAAGATACCTTTCAAAACATATACCATCATATGAATGACCTATTATGTGTATGACTTGAAAATTTACTGCTTACATGCCTTTCCCCGTCTCCTCTGGCTGTAAGAGGACAGTGGGCTCAGTGGATTTCTGTTATCTCTCACACTCAGAAGCAGACCATTTGTAAGGTGACTATTGCCTGCCAAGATATGGTCTGAAGTATGGCTAATACTCATTTCCAAGGAAAATGAGTCTGATGTTTAAGTCTCTCCCTGTGTATAAATAGAAAATAAAACAAGAATTATGACCAATAAATTGGCCAAAAATCTAATCTTGAAAGGAAAGATGCGATATTTGTTTGCTGTTATTTGCATGTTCTCCTACCTAAATGAATTTAAGCCTAGTGTTTCACAACTGATAAATAAAAAAGGAAAAGTCTTGAAAAAATATGCTTTCATAAGCCCCTTGAGGTAGACTCTAAATTGGAGATTCAGAGAAAATAGAATATAAAATATTATTTGTGATTGTTTTTACAGAACAAATTAAAACATATGTGAACAATACAAGAATGTAAAAGAAAAAATACCTTACATATTAATGTACATTTTTCTTTAAAATTAATCTGAAGATGGTCAGAATGAAAGAGTGAGAACTGTTTTATATTACAACAGCTATAACGAAATTCTGGTGTGTTATATAATAATTTAAGAATGAACACTATGTGTCTGCAGTGATCTGACATCACCAACCAATAAACATTATTTATGTGGAAACTGTTCAGGCATATGAGCCCTAGCTTATCACATGGTAGAATACTTATGTATGGGAAATAAAATTATGAATATTTCCATGCTTATGCGTACTTAAAAAAAATCCAGTGTTGTACTCAGAAAAACAAAAAAACTGGAATGCAAAAGCAGACATCTTACTCTGTTCCTGGGATTAGCTGCACCGAAAGGTGTTGTGATGGGTCCTTGAGATTCTAAATTGTACATCTTTGCACTCAAAAGTGACATATTTCCTTGTTGCTCACCGAAGTTATTATTTTGGTTATAAAAAGTTTATAAAAGTCTAATAGGACATAAGTCATCTAAAGATGCATTGTATAAAGATATTCAAGGATAAGAGACAGCTCCTCCAAAAACAACTCCAACAAAACACACACACACAAAAAAAAAACCACAGTGAATTACACAGGGACTTTTAAAGTAGTTCCTGTTGGCTTTGAATGGGTCCTGATTTGAATAAGCACACTATTCTGCTTTGGGTTTTCATTATCTTGTGACTGAAGACACTGCTGAGAATTCCATTAAATGTAAAAACACATTGTGTCTTAATTTTGTCCTCTAGGCTACATTTCATTAGACCAGGGTGCGTACATTTCAAAGCTGACTGTGCAGGCAAACAAACTTGAAAACACATCATGTGGGTCCATCGTTTGCTGACATGGTTCTTAACTTTTTCTGTCTGACTTCTTTCATTTAGATTTATTTAATCGTTTATTACGTTACCATTTCTTTCATAGTACAGGTTGCTTTTGCAGGAATACGACCGAAATATTTTGAGTCATATGCATCTACAATCACAAATATTCTCCTTAAATTTGCTCTACTTAATTTCTCAACAGTTATTTCATAATTTTAGTCATTTAAAAATTAGAAAAATTGCCTTTTGAGAGAGTTTATTAAGCAAGCTGTTAAACATTATTCAATCGAGAATTATTGTCTTGATTCCTTTCTCTTATCACATCCTTGAAATTAATTTTGTCTATCTTTGTTTCCTGAAAGGCTACCGGCATAAAATTGAGACAGTAATATTATATCTTAGGTCAAGTAGCAAAACACACTCAAAATGAATTTATAAATAATTACACAGTGCATTTTTGGAAAAGGAAAATTATACATTCATTAAATGACAAATGCTCTATTTGTCTAAAAATGCCATAGCACATTGCAAATTTCCAACCATCTAAACACTTTTAAACACTTTACACAAGTCATACATAAAGTGTTAGAAAATTTATGTAATGTTATATTTAATGCAACAATAGCCAATTCAAAGTATTCCACATCAGAACACACACATTTTATTCTCTCTCTGTAGCCTCATGACCACGTTCAATGATGAAGCCAAGATTTAGTATCATTTTAAAAATGCTATCTGCTATTATTCACAGTTTTTGAATAAAAAGATGCATTTTATTTCCTGAAATGTAAACATTTGTCTATAAAAACAAGTATGTGGCCAATACACATAGAGATGTCTAACAGTACTTCATACACATAACTTTTCTTTCATTTACACAATTAAAACAGGAAGCTGGGCTTCTTTCTGATTATTTTTTCAAAGAATTAATTTTATGATTTTATCAAAGTCATGTTTAAAATATGTTTTATTATTATAAATTTTTATGTAAAAATGCAAAATATTGCTATTTATTTTTCTTTAAAAATACATTACAATGGCAAAAGTTTCAAAAATCAGTCACTCTTTGGCATTTAATACCACTTCTGCCACTAGAAGACTATGAAATACATCTGCTAAACACCTTACCTGAGTCTTTTCATTTTCTTTAGCCTTTATGATATACTTAGGCAAGTATTCATTACAGCAGTTTCTAAGAGTTTCACCAATTCACTGTCTATAACACTAATCTATAAAAATTAAATAATTTCAAGGCCTCTGAAATGTATGTTTTGTTATTCTTCATTAAGAGTCTTTTAATAGCCTATCATACCTAGATTAACTTCTAAAGGTTCATTGTGATACCAAGAACGTATCTATTTGAATCATACATGTAAATAATGTAATGTATATATAATGATATAAATATACATATATGTATATGTATTGTGTTTTTGAATGAAAATAATGGGCAAAATATTTTAAAGTTATGTATTTATCACTAGAGTCTTACAGAGTACTGGGATCTTCAAACAGAAGACACCCTCCAGGGGTTTCCCCCAGAAAAGGTTGATAAAATGAGAGATATTGACTGTGGGAGGTCAGCATAGCAGGGCCATTTCGGAAAAGCTATGACACAGTAACTTCCCGAAACCCAACAGCCACTGTTCTTCATATGGGAAATGTATGTTTAGATGTTTTCATTGTTCTTGTTCAATTGGTTAGTACTTATTTCAGAGGAGGGTACATGAAACGATTTTTTCACAAATTACCTAAAGAACAGCTTAAATTCAGATTTCTAAAGAGACTTAATAAATCATTGGCTCTACATATCCAGGTTATATAATCCAAACGCAACTTCATAAACCTTTAGTCTTATACTTGTTAAGGGTTGCTTGTGTGAATAATCATAATAATAAAAGAATACTATCACACATTCGTTTTACCTTCCTGGTATAATATTTGTGAAATCATAATGTTGTCTTGAGGAAACTTGATATTTGGCACTAAAATATATTTCCCATGTCAGACAAAATTGTCAGGCAGATGAATGACCTAAATCTGAGCATTCTTGCAGCAGGAAAGCTTAGTGCTTTCTAATTTCTATTCTTGAAGGAGGGAAAATTCGCAAAGGGAGCACAGATAGAAAATAGCAAAAAATGTGTCTATTTTTGTTAATGAACCAAGCTTCTTATAAACCCCATTTGCCCTGTTCCTGGCAGTAAGCTTGTATACTGACAGGTTCACCATCTCACTCAGATTCTCAGAGAAAGAAGGACAGGGCTGTTCACCTTGACTCCTCGACCTTTCTCATCAGGTTTAGCTT
This sequence comes from Myotis lucifugus, assembly GCF_000147115.1. Taxonomy (NCBI): domain Eukaryota; kingdom Metazoa; phylum Chordata; class Mammalia; order Chiroptera; family Vespertilionidae; genus Myotis; species Myotis lucifugus. The sequence goes on along the minus strand of NW_005871211.1, from coordinate 312,610 downwards.
CAGGAAATATCAGACCAAAATGTTTCACAGATTGGCCATAAAGGTTTAGAGAAGAAACTCTTTATTTTTCTTCCCTGTATAATTTACTTAATAAGACTGAAAAATATAAGATTCTGTGAAATAAACTCTGTGAGGGGAAAACCACAATAACATTCTTTTGACCTTATTTTCTTTCATTCTCCCTAGCTATGTCTATTTGTTTATTAAAACGGTAATTCCAACCTTGGTCCTTGGGTAATATTTAACCTGAGTATGGCATTTGGACAACTTTCTTAGTTCCATTTCTGATTAAATCCCAGTGACTATGAGTGCGGACCAGTTAAGTTTCCCCGGCAAGGTTGGGACTGAGTCCTTGACTCTGCTAAGGGGTCCTTTCCCCTGAGCCAAGGCGGTTCCATGTATAGAAACAATCTCTTCCTGAACGTTCCAACGCAGCATTTTGTCTAGAAAGAGTGATGTCGGAAAAGTATGGAAGCCCTTGAACTGGGAGGGAATGGATCGTGTTTGTTGGTTTCAACTGCATACCTTTGCCTACTTACACAGAATGGCTGAGAGACTTCCAAAATCTTTATGTTATTATATTTAAAAGATGTTATACTAAGTACAAAATAGTATAGCATACTATCAAATTCACACCCTTCTCATTCAAAGCCACTCTGCTTATTTATCAAATTTAATTGCCACTCTGAGATACTAGCAAACTCACTCAAGATCTCTAATCTCGTATATGGCAAAGAGAACAAAGGATTCTCTACTTCCAGATCCCTACTTTTACCACAATAATGTCAATGCTATATATTTTTTGGATAATCATTCCTTGACATAGCTTCCCTTATTTTGAGGCAACTATTAAAAAATAAGGCATACCATTATTTAATTTATGCTAAAATTAGAAATCAAATATATTGAACATTAGATATTACACTCTTAATTACTATAGTATTTCATTGATGGGAATATTAGCAAAGCAGAATACTATTAGGAAAACTTCAGAGCTAATAGTGAGATCAGATATCTTTTAACAGGTAAAGCAAAAAAAATTATAGGACTTTTAAATGAACTTATTTGTAATAAGAGCTGGCCATGTGTATTTCAATATAGATTCTGATTTTTTCCAAGTTAGTGACTCTGTTTAAGGTGATGTTCAATTGGCATTCCTGAGAAGAAATACTTTTGAGTAGGACCAATTTAAGTGGAAGAACAACTAGTATAAAAAGTTTCATTTGACTCAGAAATGTGACCAGCTGAAAGAGAATAAATCTAGCTGTAATCACATATTGAGCCAAAGACAAAACAGCACAAATCTTAATTGCTTTGGTTCACAAAGATGCTGATGCTCATTTAAGTCCTTTTCTAACAATCAGGACATTCCACATAGAATCTTTTGGGGACTTTAAGGGACAATCATTTTCATATTGTGCATTTATATAGTTTTTCTTCATGGGAAAATCAAAACTTTTGTCTGCTAAATAGTTTATTCTGATTTTTAGCATAAACTCAAAAATATAGTTTTGGGAGGAGGTGAAATTATACTATAAAGTCATATAGAGCCCATTCTCATAAAAAATTACATAAAATAAAATTTACCACAAGTTTTTAAAGAATACAGTTGTATGACAGCAAGTGCATTCATATTGTTGGGCAATCAGTATCCATATCCAGAAATTTTCAACTTCCTCAACTGAGATTATGAACTCATTAAACACTAAATTCCCCTTTTCCCAGTCCCTGGCAACCACCATTCTATTTTGTCTTTATGAATCTGATTATCCAGGAACCTCATGTAAGTATAATAGTACAATATTTTTCCTTTTGTAATTGGCTTATTTCACTCAGCATCATGTCTTCTTGGATCGTTTATGTTGGAACATGTATCAGAATTTATCTTCCTGTTCAAGACTGAATGAAATTCCATATAAGTATATATGGAATTTTATCTGTCAAAGGACACTTGGGTTATGTCCACCTGTTGGCTATTGATATGAACATGTGTGTATTAATATCTTTTTGAGTCCTTACTTCAGTTCTTTGGGGTATATACCCCAAGGTGGATTTTTTGTATCATATGGTAATTCTATGTTTAATTCTTTGAGGACTCACCATACTCCTTTTAACCTGCTCTCAACCATCCCACCAGGAATGCATCAGGGTTCCAGTTTCTTCACATCATTGCTAACACTTATTTTCTTTTCTTGTTTGTTTGTGTCTATTTCTTTTTTAAAAAATAATAACCATCTTAATAGGCATGGAGTAGTATCTAATTATGATTTTGGTTTGCATTCCCCTAATGAATAATGATAGGCATATTTTCATATGCTTATTAGCCATTTTTATATCTTATCAGAGAAATGTCTAGTCAAGTCCCTTGCCCATTTTTCAACCACTGTGTTTGTTTTATTATTGTTGGCTATGCCTGTATTCAAGGAAATAAATGCTTGGAATGAACACAGTTTTACAAATAGAAAAGGATGGCATTTCAACATCCAAACTCTACCTTTAAATTTTCTAAAAAATTCTCTAATGTAATTCTGAAATGTATGTTGTATGTGAAACTTATAGATGAACACTAAATGTTTCATATAGTCATCATAATGTACTAATTTTCAATGATCAGCTGAACTTATAAATGATGTTACAATTTTGAAAAATAGCTGGAAAAAGAAGCAGGAGAGATGCATTCTAACCCAACCTCTACCCCTGGCCAGCTATAGCAGTTTTAGAGAATTTACTGGAAATATTTCATTTTTAGTTAATTAATATATTTATTTTAAAAAGGCTAATCACTTCCCATCCCTATCCCTTCCCTCTGAAATTCATCCATCTGTTTAGACATGGCAACAGACCGAGGAATCTCAGAAGGAAGGGGGGAGGCCACAAGAGATTAACCAAAAACTTATATGCATATATGCATAACCCATGGACACATATAATAGTGCAGTGAAGGCCTGGGGAGGGGGCCGAGTGGAGAGGAGGGGGTCAATGGGAAACAAAGGGGACATCTGTAATACTTTCAACAATAAAGACAAATTTAAAAAGAATATTTAATTTATAAAACTGGCACCTGTCCCATTGCAACATATGAACCCCATCTTTGTTTTATTTTTTAGACTTTTATGACAACCTTTCAGAAGTGCTATACAAAGTCTTTGTTCCGATATGTATTTGATATAAGCATCACACATTATAAAATTTTAACATGTGGATATTGGAAGTTCTTTTGATATCATGAAAATCTTTTGAGTTTAAACAAATTTTTAAGTACTGAATTAATATTTTTTAAAAATAACCAATAAAACTACATTGTATACCTTGTTATAGACACTGGTTGCAAGTCTGGAGTTTATATCAGCATCTTTAAGATTATTAGCCTGTAAGCAAAAATATTACCTGGTTGCCTCAACCCTTTTGTTAATTAAATTGCTTCAGTTTCAACTGTTTTAAAAATGTTATTAAGACAATAAGCAGTCAATATGCTAATGCTTATTCAATATTTACCCTTAGAATCAGACATCCGAGAAATGCAAATTCTACTTTTTGGATCATTTATATAGAAGGCTTAGTGTTATTGTTGTTATCATCATTATCACTGCATTATTCTTCATTTGAAAAATAGTTTTCACATTGTATAAATCAAAGTCTTAGGCTGAGACTCAGGATCAATCCCCTGCTTGTTCTTGCTGTCAAATATTTGGAAAGCTATGTAATTGATTGAAGCTGGTTTGTTCATCTGTTAACTTGCAAACTTCCAATGAATATTATATGAAATATTTAGATACAAGCAGAATCTGAACACATATTTTGCGACAACTTTTCTTTTTGCTGGAATAAGCATATCATGAAATAGCATGACATATATAATCACTTTTTACTAATTCATCCACCCTTCAATGATTTCCAAATCATTTATAATGGCCATATTTACTTTAGTGGTTATAAAAATGAAAACAAAAAGAAAAATCTGGTCGATGTCTTCTTACCCAAAACGTAAAGTGAATCATATCCCAGGAAAAGAACAGATGCGTGAACCTAAGAATGGATATGTCCTCCTCAACATGACTACTTGAGACGAGGTGCTGTCAGGGCTCTAGGAGCAGCAATATTTTCATTACAGATACCCAGTCAGGGTAGCTACTACATCACCCTTTGCTTTCAGTTTCCTGACTGAGCTTTGAGAAGACAGAATTTGCTTTTCAACTCAGCTCTGCAGCTCAAAAATTCTGCTGTAATTGCTACCTTAACACTCTGCTGGGATTCTTCATCAACTGTTAACTCAGAGGAGAAATAAAGGGCCTCATGGTTTAGAAGTGCATTGATAAATACCATAGAGTTAAAAATGATTTCTGAATATGAAGCCATTTTGAGAATGTTGCAATAGAAGTATATGCAGGATAGTGAAAGAAAATGAAGATAAAATTGGCTTTATTATAGTTAGGCCTCACTACATTTTAAATTACAAATGAGCAGTGATTGTAATGACGCCTTATATCATCAGTTCTCAACCTGTGGGTCGCGACCCCTTTGGGGGTCAAACGACCCTTTCACAGGGGTCGCCTAAGACCATCAGAAAACACATATATAATTACATATTGTTTTTGTGATTAATCACTATGCTTTAATTATGTTCAATTTGTAACAATGAAAATACATCCTGCATATTAGATATTTACATTATGATTCATAACAGTAGCAAAATTACAGTTATGAAGTAGCAACAACAATAATTTTATAGTTGGAGGTCACCACAACATGAGGAACTGTATTAAAGGGTCGTGGTATTAGGAAGGTTGAGAACCTCTGCCTTATATGTACTGAATGGACTTTGTGGGTCAATTACTGCACTAAGAGGGTTACATGTGTTAGTTTATTTGATACTCACTGGGAACTTGGGGATGAGCAAGTCAGTTTCCACAAATTAAATAACTTTCCAAACCAATAAATGATAACCATGTAAGTGAAAATGAATATGATCTTTGTTCTAGAGAAAAATATCTTGCTAAGCTATACAAGCATTTCCATAATGATTATTCCAGAAAAGTTAAACATAAGTAAATTTCTAGGACTTGAACATTTCCATGCTGATTTTCAAATTGCACTTTAAATTTGTCCAAGTATGTCTTCAAAACCTGGTGGTTGTGTTATGGTTCAAAAAGCATAAAGCATTATCACCATCCTGCAAGACCAATTATATATATAAAAATTCTAGATGATTGAAATATTATAATAAGTGTGAGAGAAATTACATTACTAGACTTATATGAAAAGATACATATCATATTCTCTGATTAAATATTATCATACTAGAGGCCCGATGCACGAAATTTGTGCAAGAGTAGGCCTTCCTTTCCCCAGCTGCTGGCACGGGCTTCCCTCTGGCACCCAGCACCTGGGCTTCCCTCGAAGCCCCGGCTTTGTCCGGAAGGCCATCTGGAAGGACGTCTGGTCTAATTAGGATATTACACTTTTATTATTATAGATTATTTTTAGTGTCTCTTTCAAGAAAAAAGTCATTAGAAATTACTACAACCAAAGGACTTGTATGCAAGCATATTAGCATAACCAATGGACACAGATACTGAGGCAGTGGGGGCTTACCCTGGGTGAAAATGGCTGGGGGGCGGTCAATTGGGGATGAAGGAGACATATGTAAAACTTTAGACAATAAATTTAAAAAATTAAAAAAAAATAAATTACTCCAAAAAACATGATTCCAAACAATAAAAGCAGAATAAAATAGCTAAATTAAGTTAATGACATTGCTTTAACATTTAAATTCTTATGTAAACCAATACTGCAAGTTCATAAAAAATAATTTCAAATTTTCTTTTAATATTGCTACTGTATAAAATTACATTTTGTGCAAATATTAGCTTCTCTACTAAAAAAATACAGTTTTGCTTACAATACAATATGCTTATTTACTATACATTATCAGAATCACTGCCACCAATATCACATGTAAGGTTTACTTTAAGAACTTGAGACATTAACATTCTCTAAAATCTATTTTAATAAGTAACTTAGAAACTACACTTTAATTTGTCATATCTTGTGATAGACATAATTTCACTCCCAAAATTGTCAGGTCTTTTATATCTCCTCTGAGTTAACAGTTAGTAAAGAATCCCAGCAGAGTGTTAAGGTAGCAATTACAGCAGAATTTTTGAGCTGCAGAGCTGAGTTGATTTTATCTATAGCATTTATTAGATCAAAGCATATAGATTCATTGGAGATCATATGAGGTTTTAAAATTAGAAAGTTAACAAATGAACATTTTACCAGATTATTTAAAAAAGTATGCTATTGAATATAATTGAGTGCAAGATTACAAAATATAAGTATAGTTAACTATAAAACTAAATCTAATGCTTTAAAAATTTAACCACCAAAAATTAAATGTGTTTTATGATTTAGAACAGTGGTCGGCAAACTCATTAGTCAACAGAGCCAAATTTCAACAGTACAATGACTGAAATTTCTTTTGAGAGCCAAATTTTTTAAACTTAAACTATATCGGTAGTACAGTGTTACTAACTTAATTAGGGTACTCCTAAGCTGGCCTTTGTTAAAAACGTCCTCAATCTGATTGAGGTACGTTCGCTGAGGTCGACCCTTCCCAACTCTCCAATCCATACTCATCTTGTATACTTGTTTCGTCTATCTCCTTTTTGAAAACCGACTTCTGCGCATGGGCCACGAAGTTTCAATTGCACTGTACGTGCGCGCCCGCATGTGGTATTTTGTGGAAGAGCCACACACAAGGGGCCAAAGAGCTGCATGTGGCTCGCGAACTGCGGTTTGCCAACCACTGATTTAGAATATTAAAGTAATTCAATATTCACATTATATTGATGTGAAAAATCAATATTTTTTAAAAACAAAGAACGAGCTTTTGACAGACTTCTAAGAGTTCATGTTTTAGATTAATAATTTTCCTGATATCATAAAAATTATGTACTAATCAACAAGAACACAGTATCCCTTACTTGAATTTGGGAAATTACACTCCTCAATCCTGCCACAACCATCCCCAGCCCCCAAATGTGAAAGGCATCCTTTCAAAATCTCTCTCAGGGAAGTTCATAAACAGTGAACTCAAAAATACTTCACAAATAGAACCAGAGACATAGAAGCATTGAACAGACTGTCCAACCTATGAGGGAAGGCAGGGTGTGAGGGGGCAAGAGGTCAACCAAAGGACTTGTGTGAATGCATATGAGCATAACCAATGGTCACAGACAGTAGGGGGTGAGGGCATATGCTGGGGGGTGGGGGGTGGCTGGGGAGAGGTCAATGGGGGAAAAAAGGAGACTCATGTAATACTTTAAACAATAAAGAATTTAAATAAAAAACATTAGTAAAGCCATTTAAAGAATACTTCACAGAAAACATTGCAGAGTGTTAGGAAAGAAATATTGACATTTTCAGATGAACTTATGTTTTTTGAGAATAGAAAGGTGAGCACTGTTCAAAATAGAATGGGCAATTTAGAAAATTATAATCTATATTATTCAGAAGAGGATTGGAGGACTTGAAAAATCACGAGAAACTTCAGTTTTTAACTAAGTAGTATAGACATAACAATGGATTTATTAGGTAGAATGAATGAGATACACCTGGTTTGAACATATTTTATTGGTATTTAAACAAACATACCAGACATCATTTGGACAGAACTTTTTATTTTTTATTCAACTGAGCTTAAAATAGTCAAATGAGTGTATTATTCCCAAGTTTGGCACAGGACGGTTGTAGTTACAAATATTCTTATGGCCTGGCTGATGTGGCTCAGTGGTTGAGCATTGGCCCATGAACCAAGAGATCACCCGTTTGGTTCCTGGATGGGGCACATGCCTGGGTTGCATGCTCCATCCCCGGAGGAGATGTGCAGGATGCAGCCAATCAATGATGTTTCTTTCTTATCAATGTTTCTGTCTCTTTATCCCTCTCTAAAATCAATAAAAACATATTAAAAAAGCACGAGTATTCTTATGGATCAATAGGGAGGGAGGTTACACTACAACACTGCCTATAATTTGAGCATGCCACTTTCTAAAATTTTATAGTACAATAGTCTCCAGTATTTATACAAGAGCAAAATCAACCAGCAGACATTGAAGCTATCATGATTTTCCTGTTTGCTTGTTTTTTGTGGAAAATCACATTCACGTGACTGAGTAATAAGGATTGCAGTTATATTGGAAAGATACTATTACTTCCCTACCTATTGAACTATGTACATTTGCCATTGTAAGCTGTAACACACATTTTTTAAATTACCCAGAAAACCTGCTACCTTATTGCAAAAGTAAAAATGTAAAGAGCACATACATATTTGGTTTCAGCAACTTCAAAATTATTTTAGTACACTTTCCATGTCAAACTCCTAATAGCTTATAAACTTGACTAATAAACTATGTTGGTACCATAGAAATTATACCCAGTTTCTCCAAAATGTGGCTATTATAAATTTTTGTCATTAAAGTGTCAAAGATAACTGTATTTCCACTAATCCTATATAATAAAAGCCTAATATGCTAAGTGTCCTGCCGTCTGGTCAGCTGTTCAATCAAAGCATAATATGCTAATGATATGCTAAGGCTGCTCAACCACTATGATGTGCACTGACCACCAGGGGGCAGACACTCCTACCCGTAGGTTAGCTTGATGCTGCGGTCTGGCCTATTGGGACTGAGTGAGATGGGCCGGACATGCCCTGGAGCCCTCTGTGGTACCTCCTTGGCTGGCCAACCTCCCACATCCCTACCCAGCCCTTGGCCTGGCCTGCTCCCTCTTGCAATCCTGGACCCCTTGGGGGATGTCAAAGAACTGGTTTCAGCCCAACAGTGGAACAACCAGTCACTATGATGCGCACTGACCACCAGGGGGCAGACGCTCAATGCTGGAGCTGTTCCCTGGTGGTCAGTGCGCTCCCACAGGGTAAGCGCTGCTCAGCCAGAAGCAGGGCTCTTGGCTGGCATGCGCAGAGGCGGTGGCAGGAACCTCTCCCGCCTCCGCGGCAGTCGGACATCCCCCAAAAGCTCCCGGACTGTGAGAGGGCTCAGGCAGGGCTGAGGGCCCCCCTAGCCCTCGCTAAGTTTACAAATTTAGTGTAACGGGCCTCTAGTTAAATATAAAGGCCATGCTCCTGTGTTTTAGTTTTTGATCTTTCCAGTCTGCGTTTGGGTAGAAATATATAACTTAAAATGATACAAACTTGGTGTAATTTATTTTTTATTTTAAAGAAAATTCTGCATATCAAAGCACCTGAGCTCTATCTGCCTCTTTATATTGTTTTATTAAATTGAACATTTGTACAATTTTATGTTCATATGCAAAATACATCTTTCATTTTAGAAAGCACTATGCTATACATCTCTGTTCAGAAGACTAATGACGGTAGATGAAAATGATATCACTTCACAATAACAAAAATACTTGGGAGTGATAATATACAGTAAGTTCATATTTTATTGTGTAAATATAGTCACCCTGAGTTTGCTGTTATTAGTCATCAAAGATTTTGCTAATGCACTGAATATTCAATGTATACTCTTCTTTCCTAATGCAATGCTCTTGTTTTTTAACTGTGCAAGAAAGAAAATAATAGCTCTGCTAATAATAATGGAGGGGTGCAACAAACAAGAGAAAACATTGATTGATATTCTTTACACAGTAGTTACTAGTTTAACAATCCAACAAATTCATCAAGCTAGTAACACTCCTCCACCTCTTCCATTTTCATTGAAAATGGTCAAGAGACTGTGTCATGTTGTGACTTAAAAATTACATTTGGACAACCTTCAAGGTTATTATGAGTTCTACAAATTTACCAATAATGCTTTGGCTCTACTTCTAAAAAAGAGAGGTTGTGCTCAAAAGAAATACTTTAGTATGGCTAGAGCCATTACTAACTGTGTAACAGTAACATGAGTTTTTTAAAGATTTTGGTATGCATATTTTTAACATATTTTTAAGTAGTAGGTGGTAATCACAGAAAATGAAACTGAATGGACACAAAGTTGAAGGTGGGATGCACAGTATTAGAATGCACTTTATTTAATACATATGGTTTTTTTCCTTCCACATTGGATAGTTAAATAAAACAAGAGATTTGGTGGATTTTTAGACTTGTACATTACTGATCCAATGATTATATGTAAATAGAATTTGGTTTTTATGGGGCTTTTATAACTAGTACGACATAAAAACTTATATTTTGTAATTGCATAATTTTGAATATTTTCCTGCTAACATTGATTATTAGCTGTACATATTTAATTTAGATGTGAAATATTTAAATTATAGTGTTTTGTGTGATAATATTATTTTATATAAAAAGTTCATTCATGAGACCATAAAATTCAATGCATTAAACTAGTAGGGATATCTCATAATTGATATCTGTTATCAAATTTTAACCTTGATAATAATAGCTGCCATTTATTGAGTTTCCTGTGTGTGTGGTACCCTTGTTAAACCCTTTACAAGAATATTTTATTTAAATATCTCAACTTGATGAGGTGAATAAAGTGATTATTCCCATTGCATAGGTGAGTAAAATAAAGCATAAATGAGTTAAGTCACTGACACAGGATAAGTGTTAGGGCTTTGGCCCCAGAAATAATGTAGCTACACATATTCATGTGACTGCTGGTGAAATAGTGCATTGTGAGACCTCAATAGAGAGTGGCATATAGAGGAGGATTATACTCATGTTTTAGTAGGGAGTCATGAAAGGGTGACATTCGATATGAGACTAGTGTTTTAGAAAATTATAGCCATAGTGAAGAATATATCAGAGAGATACACTAATGGATGCAATTGTAGGTAAAAATAAAGACTGCCCAAATGAGAATAGACAGAGTCCCTTTATTCAGAGCTTCATATAGCAAGGGAATCAGCCACCATTGCTTGCATTTGGCAGAGACTCAAAGGCAAGCAGAGCGGGAAAGCTTTATAGTAAAAACAAGGGAAGGTTTCAGATGAGCTCCGATTATAAATTGTTGGCATTAGAAAGCTGGAGGAGGGTTAATGTGAAGTAGGATATCCTGGTGTTTAATTTAGGGAGCATTTTGGACTTTCTATGATTAGTCCTGACTTGAAAGTGAGGAGAAAAATAAGATGACAGACTGACAAATTCTTGACCCTTCCGTCTTGATTGCTACAAAGGCTGTGTAATCATTGTCTATTTGTATATTCAGTACATCAGGCTCTCCTTTTAGCTATTCATGTGTGAGATGTTTACCAATTAATTTAGCTATTCATGTGTGAGATGTTTACCAATTAAGGGAATGTGACAGATCCAGATCTTATTTGCTTGGGAAGTGTTCAGTTGTTTTGTTAGTGTGTTATCATGGTAATTATCTGATAGACTCAGCCATACAGAAGCATTTAAGGCTATGGTCTGAATTTTAAACCCCTCTCACAAATACATATGTTAAAACCCTGATCCCCAGTGTGCTGGTATTTGGAGGAGACCTTTGAGTGGTAATTCTGTCTGGAGGGTGGAGTTCGGCATGAGGGTCACAGGTAACAAGAGTTTTCTTTATTTTTTCATTATTTAAAGTATTATATATGTCTCCTTTTACCCAGAACAACCCTTCCCTGGCCACTCCCAACCCCCAGGACAAGCCTCCACCATCCCAGTATCCCTGCCCATTGATTATGCTAATATGCATTAATATGCATGCATACAAGTCCTTTGGTTGATCTCTTACCCCCCCACCCACCCCCTACCCTCACCTTCCCTCTGAGGTTGGAAGGTCTGTTCGGTGTTTTTTTGTCTTTGTATCTATTTTTGTTCATCAGTTTATGTTGTTCATTATATTCCACAAATGAGTGAGATCATGTGATATTTATCTTTCATTGACTGGCTTATTTTGCTTAGCATAATGCTCTCCAGGTCCATCCATGCTGTTGCAAATGGTAGGAGTTCCTTTTTTATAGTAACATAGTATTCCATTGTGTAAATATACCACTGTTTTTTAATCCATTCATCTGCTGATGGGTCACTTAAGCTGTTTCCAAATCTTAGCTATTGTAAATTGTGCTGCTATGAACATAGGGGTGCATCTATCCTTTCTGATTGGTGTTTCTGATTTTTTGGGATATACTCCTAGAAGTGGGATTACTGGGTCAAATGAGAGCTCCATTTTTAACTTTTTGAGGAAACTCCATACTATTTTCCATAGTGGCTGCACCAGTCTGCATTCCCACCAGCAGTGCAGAAGGGTTCCTTTTTCTCCGCATCCTCTCCAGCACTTGTCTTTTGTTGATTTGTTGATGATAGCTATTCTGACAGGTGTGAGGTGGTAGCTCATTGTTGTTTTGATTTGCAGCTCTCGGATGATTAGCGACTTTGAGCATGTTTGCGTATGTCTCTTGGTCTTCTGTATGTCCTCTTTTGAAAAGTGTCTATTTAGGTCTTTTGCCCATTTTTTGATGGATTGCTTATCTTCCTTTTGTTAAGTTGTATGAATTCCCTGTAAGCCATAATAATCTTAGAAGACTCCGAAGGCAGCAAAATATCAGGCATATCTTGTAGCAATATCTTTATCAATACAGCTCCTAGGGCAATGGAAACTAAGGAAAAAATAAACAAAAGGGACTACATCAAAATAAAAAGCTTCTCCACAGCAAAGGAAACTATCAACAAAATAAGAAAGCCCACTGCATAGAACATATTTGCCAATGCTATTTCAGATAAGGGTTTAATCTCTAAAATTTACAGGTAACAAGAGTTCTTGTAAGAAGAGAGAGGAGATAGATGATCTCTCTCTCTCTCTCTCTCTCTCTCTCTCTCTCTCTGACGTGAGAATACAGCAGGAAAGGACCATCTTCAATCCAGGAAGAAGGCTTTCACCTGACATTGAATCTGCTGGCATCTTGACCTAGGACCCAGCCTCTATAACTCTGAGAAATAAATGTTTACTGTTTTACTCACCCAATCTGTGATATTTTTGCTATAGCAGCCCAAACTGACTAAGATGAAGCCTGTTGTCCAACCCAGGTCAGGATAACAAGTCCCATGGGCAGTGGTGGTCAGTTGTAGATAACCAAGTAACTTTTTCTTTAAAGTAATGTATGGCCTCCTCTAGTTTGCCTCCATCATCACTGTACTTCCAAGTACAGCAGGACATATTAGGAATGGCACAATACCACCAGGACTAACCAACAAAAATATTGAGTAACAGGATTGTCTATCACTGCCCCTGCCAATTAGTTGAAACTGATGTATATTGCATGTAGCACAGAGTTGGTATTATTTATATCTTCTGCCAGAGTTAGTAATAAGTTTTTTACAGTCCTTTCTATATGTATGATTCCTTCCATTGGGAGCCCTGCTTTTATTGTTCACATAAACATCAAGTAAATAATTTCCCCACCTATAGTGCTTGAATAATGAATGGCAGTATCAATCTGGAAATTGAAATCTGAGTCCAAATTTCAACTTTGATGATTTATAGAATTAGGGTCTCTGTGTACAGATAATTTTTGAATTGATATTCCCAAAAGGCATTACTGTTAGTCTGAGGCAAATAAGACCAAACTTTCCTACTAAAAAAAAAAGAGTAGTATCTGAAAGAGACACATGGGAATCCAGGAAAAAAAAATTGTTCACAACAGTTGGTCAGATCCAATGTCTTACATAAAGTGGGTTGAATATTTGAGCCTCTATTAATTTCTTTCAATAGGCAAGAAATCAATTCACTTTCCTACAAAGTTTGTTGAATTAAAATTGTACATTATCTATTGCCTGATCAATAAATTATAGCAATTGGCTCTTTTTATAGAGGATGATAAGGACACTAGAAAAGTGACATGTTAACTTTTTAAGGTCATCTGTCTATGTAGGTGCCAGTGAATATGCCATGGGCTGTAATTATGTATTGTCATATCCAACAAAGCCAAAATTTCCCAAAGTGTTTTATGTTGTAGGTCTAGTGACAGATGATATATCTAGCAGTCAGTTCAGATTGAGGATTTGAGATAAACTAAGAATGTAATTAGAGTGAGTATCTTCTAATGTAACAATTATAATAAAGACAAAATAAATCAGGAAAAAAGGTTACTTTTTAAATGAGTTGGTGATAAGCATGGGTTTATAGAAAACTAGAGGCCCGGTGCATGAATTCACGCATGGGTGGGGTCCAGCCAGCCCACCCATATTGGGGCCGATTGGGCCAGGCTAACGGGAGGGAGGGGCTGTGAGTGGTTGGTGGGTCCGCCCCGCCGCCTGGTTGAACTCCCAGTTGAACTCCTGGTCGAACTCCCAGTGGAGGGGACAATTTGCATATTAGCCTTTTATTATATAGGATGATAAACAAACAAAAATAATACAACACAATTAGACAGAGGTCTTGGTTCAGTGTCTTGGAGTGGATCTTTTCACTATCCTGCATTTTAGCTGCACAGTTTTAAAGATTGGCTGTTTCTAGAGAATCTCTGAGAATCCTCAGTTTGAAGCCCTATGTTAGAGTAGACTTCTAATTGTACCTTTTACTTTGAAGTATGAACCAATACTGCTTTTTAGATTCCCAGGAGTGCTACTGTTGTATTTTCTCCTAACAGTTCTTAATAAGATTCCTTCCAATGGTGTTTAAAAGCAGTTTTTCATTTATTTATTTAATATATTTTATTGATTTTTTACAGAGAGGAAGGGAGAGGGATAGAGAGTTAGAAACATCGATGAGAGAGAAACATCGATCAGCTGCCTCCTGCACACCCCCTACTGGGGATGTGCCCGCAACCAAGGTACATGCCCTTGACCAGAATCGAAACTGGGACCTTTCAGTCTGCAGGCCGACACTCTATCCACTGAGCCAAACCAGTTAGGGCTTATTTATTTTTTCAATATGTGAAATCTCATGATTGAAGATCATGAGAGAGCAGTATAGTAAGATGTTGTGGGAAAACAACCTTAAGTTGTTGATGAGATTGAGTGTAGTACACGAGTCTCTGGCAATATTTTGCACGTCTATGTCCAACAGGGCAGAGTCTAGTATCAGAGGTAAAATCACTAAATGCATGTGCCTTCCAGTTATCAGTTCATAGAAGGATAATGAATAGGTGTACCTGAAGGAGTAGGATCTACAAATATAAGTGCCAGGGTGATATTGTACAAGAAAGTTCAAGATTTTCTAAAATCTTGTCAATTTCTATACATAGATATCATTGGCTATTTCAATGGTTTCTCTGTATAGAAAGTGAGATGTAGTCTTTTGTGAGTACTATTTGCAGTATAAGTTTTACAGTTTAGTAAATGTATCTTTGTACAGAGTTCTTTCATAATGGTTTCTTTAAAGTGTGTAACTCAGTCACTTGATATAAAGGATGGAATGCCCCAGACTTAGAAACACAAAATCAAGCAGTTTTTTTTAAAAAACAACTCTAAAAACCAAACCTTTTCAGAAAACAAATGTTTCTGCCCAAGGTAAGAAAGATATAGAATAGTTAAAACATATTCATATTCCATTGATGGTGGAAGCTAGACAAATTGCATCTGATGATGTCTGAACATTTGAATGTCCATTAGGGCTTTGGTTTCTGGCCATGTACCACTTATTTTTTTTCTCAGAATTATGTGATTGAGATATCTCACATAACTTAATTTAGTTGACTTTTTAATGTTTTCCCATTTTGTTGATTTACAACCAACAAAGTTGCCTGTTACCTGATATGCAATTTCATGGAGAAATTTAGCTAATGTCCATTTGAAATAATTTGGTGCCAATAAGCAGCAATCTAGGGAGTATCGAGATGAACTGAATGAAGAGCTCAAGCAGAGTTTTTTCCATTCCTCCTTTTCTAAATCAGTGGCTAAACATTATTATTTTATAATGTTCTCTTTAAAGCACTGCAGACTTTTATGCTTGAAGTAATTTATTGTGACTTCATCTCTATTAAGATACTTGTTTGGTATCATAACCTGTTAGAATGTTTTTTCTTTGTTTTGCATCTTTTTTTTTTTGAATTGTCCTCAACGTTCATAATAGCTCTCTTGAAAGTAGGTGTGCACTTAAAAGTGCCTTAATTTGACTATTTCTAATGGGGGTTTCAGCAGAAATTGAAAACAACTCTTTGTTTCCCAAAGTATAAAAAGGCCTTATACTACTCAAAAAGCATATCTGAGATATATATATATATATATATATATATATATATATATGAATAGCAGATAGCCATTGATTAGTTTGCTCAATGATTTCTGCCATCTAGACTGATTTTTATCTCAGATATAGAACTGTATAATATTAGTAATAGCACATGCTTTTAAAAATTAACTTCTAGTTTCAGTATTGAGGCATGATCCATCAAAGAGTAATATTAAGTCATTGTTCTCATGAAAATCTATAATAAACCTAAGCAAGATAAACTTGCCTAAGTGAGTAAGACAATAGTGAGTAACCGATTCTTCTGGTAAGGCCCATAGAGTGGCAGGATTCAGGGTGTTACAGTAGAGAATAGCAATTGAGAGAGAAAGGACAATAGATTATGATAAATGGTTAATCTACTGGCTTAAAAGTGTTGTGTTGCCTCAGTTAGTAGTAATGTATGTACTGTATGAGAACCATGAGAGCAAGTGGAATGCCTAGAAATAATTCGGTAAGAGTATCACTACATTTTGAGGTGACAGCTACCGCCCTAATACAAAAGAGATAGGCCTTTAAAACCTGATCAAGGATGAAGTTATGGTGTGCAATGAGTTTTTATATTTCTTCTGAAGTTGAGTTAAAATTCCAAAAGTCTAGATCACTCATGTGAAAGGTGTTTGTAGTAAGATGTCTAGGTAAAAAGGCTGTTGAAGAGTTTTCTCCAGGTTCTTAATGGCCTATTTATGTTTAGGCTACCAAAAGAGGGAGTCTTTTAATATGTAAACTTAATCAATTAATTGAAGAGGATTTGTAATCTAAAAAACAAAACTAAACAATGACACTCATGTCAACAATATCCAGTTAAAACTAGAGCTACTGGGAATATGCCCACCCCTCCCCAAACATATTTTGAAACCTAACCGGCTAGGTAATGATATTAAAAAGTGGGACTTTTGGAAAGTGATTAGGTCATGAGTGTGGCACTCTTATGAATGGGATTAGTGCTCTCAACATGAAAAAGCTCCTTTGCCCCTTCCACAATGTGAGATTACAGTGAAAAGAAAGCTACCTATGAACCGAGAAGCAGGCCCTCACCAGACACAGAGCCCGACCGTAGAGGCACCCTGATCTTGTATTTCCAGCCACCGTTCTGTGAAAAATAAATTTCTGCTGTGTATAAGCAACCCAGTTTTTGGCATTTTGTTATAGCAGCCTGAATGAACTTGACACCTAGAAATTTTTCCAATTGTCATTTTGTAAGGGATCTAACATAAGTTAGCAGAATCTTTAGTCCAGTGGTCGGCAAACTCATTAGTCAACAGAGCCAAATATCAACAGTACAACTATTGAAATTTCTTTTGAGAGCCAAATTTTTTAAACTTAAACTATATAGGTAGGTACATTGTTATTAACTTAATTAGGGTACTCCTAAGGCTTAGGAAGAGCCACACTCAAGGGGCCAAAGAGCCGCATGTGGCTCGCGAGCCGCAGTTTGCCGACCACGGCTTTAGTTTATCTATCAGGAGAGACAATTTTTCCCTCTTTAGGTAAAGACATGAGCTAAATTGTGGACATCAGATTTTTGTAGTTGTTAGATTTTTTTTTAAAGTTTTGTTTTCTATTTCCTAGATGTGTGGGTAAAGTGTGCTGGAAATTGTACTGAGTATAGTCTGTTCTGCTCTTAAAAGTGGGAGCATGATAAATGACCCATTTTTGACCCCAATTCCTATTTGTATCTTTGAACTCTGAGCACAGAGCCTCTGTGTTCCCCTCTCCTCTGCTTCAGTCAATTACACTAGATTGCTACTTTCTTAGCAGGTTTCATCTGCTTACTCCACTCTCTTTCTGTCATGCAGGTACTTGAAATAGCCAACTCATTGGTGATTCACTTTATCATCCTGTCCAGGGAGTAAAGGTACTTGTTACTTTTCAATAGAAGTGATGATAATTCATTGTACACCCAATCTTATTTCCATTCTTATTACCAATGAAACTTCTTAATTATTAGCTATCTTATTAAATTATTCGCATTTGGCCATAATAAGGGATGTGCTTATCTTACTCTCCATCTCTGGGGGCAGGGGGCCGCCAAAATTCAGAGGACAGAAGAAAATTCTTTTGCCCCCTCTTCTCAAAGGAGTACATTTTTGGACCATAGAAACAAAGGGCTTGATGAATATAAATGATAAATTAATGTTTAAAATGAACATCAATGAGTACTATGTTTAAGATAGTAACTGTAATAAGCGTGTTTGTTACAGTGTTACCCCATTCTGCATTCAGCTACTTTCACTCAAGAATCAGGGATTAAAACATGTACAATGCCAATATCCAAGGAAAATGAGGCTTTAGCCTTTGTTAAGCTGTTTCAGTCTTTCTTTAAAAAAAAAAGGTTTCTTGACAATTATAAAATTTCCACATTAATTTTATAACCTATATTTAATCTCTTAATGTAGAATACCAAGATTATAAAAGAAAAGAAAAAGTCAGTGAAGTTGTAGCATTTGAGAAATAAATTATAAGTAGCCACCCACCACAGAGACCATCTCATAAACTTCTAGGCACACTGTGCCCCTCACTCTGACAGGTTTGTTGCAGTGGCCTTGTTGCTAAACTACGGGTACACATTTGCGAAGGCTAAAGCATTCATAGAGGTGAATATTAGCAAGTAGTAAAATGGTCATAACCAACCTCTGGTAAACTATAGAGATTCTGCAGAATTTTATATAAATTACTGTAAGTATTAGATATATTTAAGATGAGGCTTCCAAAAAGTATAAAAATTCTCTACACAGCAAGCTGTGTTCAGATGCATCCATGAAAGCAAACAAAAGGCAACATGTATATAAAAAAAAGTCTGGCTTTGAGAAATTAAAATCCAATACAGCAATCATTCTTTAATCCATTGTGAAAGGGAAAGGTGACCTGGTTTGTTTAGCATCCTCTCCCTTTCTCATTCTGTGAGTCCTAATTTTGCTTTGCTTTCCCCCCTGAATTTAACTGTTTTTGTTCAAAAGAGGGCAGTGTGTCTTCATAAATGCAGAAAATTATAAAAAGAGATCTACATATGTTTTGGAATTTCAATCTCTGGGGAACATTGAGTGGAAATAAATTTAAATATAATGAATATTATAAGAACAAACTGCTTCATTTAAGGACCTTTACAAAGTGAACATTATTTTTACTTAATTTGTTTTAACATCATGTTAACTTATGTACTTGAGATTGTAACACAGATGATTGTTTTTTTTACAATGGTCAACGATTAAATCCTTAGCTAAGCAGCAGGATTCTCAGTGTAAAATTTAGTTAAAGTGGTAAAATATAATTAAAGTGTTTTCAGATTTTAATGTGTTTTAGTAGATATTTGTGTAATTTTAAACTATAGTGTTGGTCAATTTACACAGTTCTTTTTCCTTATTATCACTCCTTTCCCACTCTACAAAGTAGAATTTAACCAAAATTATTGCTTCTGAAACATTATTAACTCTTCTGAAAGATTATCTGTAATGAAATAAAGAAATCTTAATTTATAGTGAACCAGACAGCATTCCCAAATTGTGACCTACAATGGTTTAGTGCAAATCTTATTGTCAGACATACCACATCCATTTGCTGGGTAACACGAGGGAAGGTGCTTAGCCATGTTGAAAGTTGGGTTATTTTGAAAAGGTTTTATCTGAATAAAATATTGTAGTGAGTAAAAATGTCTAGAATTACAAAATTTATAAGCCATATAACTCAGTGGAAGAAAGCCCTGAACTGGCCATGGGGGTGACCTTAAACTCTTATACCTTTGCCTCTATGTCCAGTGTAGAATTTTCTTATGGTATATAGTTTTCATAAAAATGTGTAGATAATGTCTATGTGCAGTTTAAAAAGCAACAATAAAATGATTACTAATGTGTTCACCATCCAGGTTAAGGAACAGAATAATGTCACGTCTGAAACGCCCTGTCTTGATTGCATCATCATCTCTCCCACCTTCCCTTTCCCAGGACAGCCCTTAGGCTGACTGTACTAATTGCACTATTTCATTTCATTAGAGCTCACATTGTGTCCCTAAATCACATCTTGTTTAATTGTCTAAGTTAGAAACCCATCTAGTCCTTTTTCTGGTGGTATTGCAACAATACAAAATCATTGCAGAAGGATGTTAAATGGAGGGGTGAAAGTATGTATCCTTGTCTTGTACCAAATCATAAAAGCAGGGGATTCAATACTTCAGCATTCAGTATGGTATTTCGTGGTGGTTTTGGTAGATGCCTTGTTTATGATTTACAAATTTCTGTGACTGAACTGAAACAGTTTTATTTTATACTTTTTAAATTGTAAATGGATATTGGATTGGATTGAATGCTTTTTTGCATTCACTTGGATAGCCATGTGGCTTTTACTTGTTGTTTATCACATTAATTAAATAATCGTGTAACATATTAAATATTTTATTCCTAAAATTCCCAATCTGGTCATAACCAATTCTTATTTTATCCACCTGAGATATAATTTTTGTATCAATGGTCTTAAATGAAAGAGACCTTGAATGTTATTTACTCATGCAGTCTTTTAACTATTATTTTAAATCTTTATTGTTGAGAGTAGTACATATTTCCTTCCCCTTTTCCCTCTTTCCCCCCACCACCCAGTTCCCACCCTACCCCAGGCCTTCACCTCCCCAGGCCTTCACCACCCCATTGTCTGTGTTCATGGGCAATGCATAAATGTATGTAAATTCTTTGGTTTAATCTCTTCCCACCTCCCCACTCTGTCTTCCCTCTGAGATTCCTCAGTCTGTTCCATGTTTCTATGCCTCTGGTTCTATTTTATTCATCAATTTATTGCCATCATTAGATTCCACATGTAATTGAAATTACATATTTGTCTTTCTCTGGCCGGCTTATTTCACTTAGCTTAATTATCTCCTGGTCTCTCCACGCTGTCTCAAAAAGGTAATAGATCCTTCTTTTTTATAGTTGTGTAGTATTCCATTGATAGCAGTCTTAAATCAGTTTTACAAGATTAATTAAAGATTTCCCTTCTTGTTTTCTTTTTTGTGGCATTTTGCATAATTTTCAACTTTCTAGACATGAAATATTGGGTAAAATGTCTCTGTTAAACAATGTTTTCTATTTTTTCTCAGTTCTCTATCTACCTGAAAGTATTCATTTGAAGTGGTAATTTATTATTTGTCTTATTTTTTATTTAAATATCAGACACCCACAGCCCTATGTCTCTGTTTATTAGCCCAGACTGAATCTTGGAGAATTCCATCTGATCTGAAAACTCAGACTTATCCTCAGCTCAAGAAATTTTCTCATACTTTTTTTCTTCTCCTCAGTATCTCTTTTCTTTCTTATAGCGAGGACCTGATCTTTTAGGTAAGTTCTTCTGGATGGCTCAAAGACTATTGTGTCTTTCCTCATGATTTCTATGTCTATATTTTTGCTCTGTGTTTGTAGTATGTCGTGCATTTATATTTTGCAAGCTTATAATATGGGTTACAAGATTAGCTACCTTTTCTTTAATTCATATACTGAATATTTAATTCAAATTTTGATGTTAGCTTTGGATCATCAGGGGTTATCCATCTCCTTCAGTAATTCTGTTTTATTTTCCATGAATTGCAGACATTCTGTACTGACACATATAAGTTGCTATTTTTCTTTGTATTCATACTGAGATCTTACACATAAAGAACTATTTCACTCTGTTCATAAATAGACCTCTGGTTGAATTGTTGATGTAGCTAAACTTCAGAAATAATGAAGATGACAGAACCAGAAAGAATTTGCAACCTCTCTCTCCAGGGTTCTGTTGAATATAACCACACAAGCTGCCTGTCTCCTGTTGGAGAAATTCACTGAAGCTTCCTGTTTTCAGTACACATACTCAGGTCTCTGTTAGCCTTCTGAGCCCTTCCTCTGGGACTGGAAGTTGTTCTCCAAACACTCTGCTACCGAGTGGTGCATGCTCAGGATAATAAACTGTAAAATGACTTTAAACTCTTCCTGGAGACGTTTGTTTATATTCCAAGATTCATAGGACCAAAGGGTCTTCCACTCCCTCCACAGAGAGGATTTGTTTAAATGTCTTCCTCCTTCTTTCTTTGAAAGTGAAGAGAGGCCAATGTTTCAGATGCCCTAGATCTTATAATTTCAAGTTTTCATCACTGTGGTCCACACTCCACTGCATGCACAGGTGAATAGTTTACCCTCTTTGCTTCGCCTTATGATGAATTCAGGCACAAGGAACCCATGAATCATACATATATGTACTTCAATTAACCCATCAATCTCTATGCCTTGGAGATATTCCAATGACATTTTCCCTGAAACATGCGTCAGCCCTTTTATTTCTTTTGTATTCTAACTCACTTCTCCCTCTGCTGACCCATGGAGAGTCTTCTGATATTACACCAATTAGCAAGATCTATAAATTGTGGCAACTGTGAATATATCCATTGTCAACAGTATTGATGACTTTAACAACTTCTATGTAGAACAGAATATATAAGATAGGTGAGATAATTATAGATTGTTTTCAACTCTTCCATGCTAACTTGGCAAATCCAATTAACTACTGATACAGAATTTTCCAAAACATATTTTGGATACTTATAAAAAATAGATAATAATGTTCTTTTCCAAAACAAATCCTGCCCGGCCACAGTGACTCAGTGGTCGAACTTTAACCTATGACCCATGAGGGCACGGTTTTGGGAGAGGCAACCAATCAACGATTCTCTCTCTTCATTTATGTTTCTCTCCCTCCCTCCCCTTCCTTTCTGAAATCAATCTATACTAATAAAAGGGTAATATGCTAATTAGACCGGGTCAACCGGCCATTTTTCAGATGCCCAACTTCCTTCTGGACAAAGCCATGGTGGTGGGGGCTGAGGCAGAGGCAGTTAGGGGTGAGATCAGGCTGGCAGAGGAGAGCAGTTAGGGGCGAGATCAGGCTGGCAGGGGAGAGCAGTTAGGGGCGAGATCGGGCTGGCCGGGGAGAACAGTTAGGGGTGAGATTGGGCTGGCAGGGGGTTAGAGGCGATCAGGCCAGCAGGGGAGGGCAATTGAGGACAATCAGGCCTGCAAGGAAGGGCCATTGGGGGTGATCAGGCCTGCAGGGGAGGGCAGTTGGGGATGACCAGGTCGGCAGGGGAGGGCAATTGGGGGCAACCAGGCTGGAGGGGGGGGGGCACTGGGGGCATTAGGCAGGCAGGCAAGTGAGTGGTTAGGAGCCAGTGGTCCTGGATTGCGAGAGGGATGTTCGACTAAAAATATATTTTAAAAAAATAAAGAAACAAACAAAAAACAACAAATCCTAAACTACCAAATTAAAGATAATGTGTGATGGAATACACAACACTTTATTTACATGCACCTGTTTATTATTTGCTATAGAATAAATGTTTGTGCATATGTTAAAAGCCCAAGGTGACAGTATTTGGGAGGTGATTAGGTAGAGCCCCCATGAATGGGATCAGTGAAATTTCTTTCATTTTCTGCCATGTAGGGACACAGCAAAAAGGTGAACATCTGTGAACCAGAAAGAGTGCCCTCAGTGCATACTGGATCCGCCCTTGATCTTGGACTTCCCAGGTTCTAGAATGGTGAGAAATGAATTTCTGTTGGATTTTAGCCACCCAATCTATAGTATTCTGTTATAGTAGCCCTAAGGGACTAAGACATTGTCAACCCCAAAATTTCAATAAAACCATTTTGTGTCCTTAAATGGAATTTAAAGTTTTTGTTTTATAGTAAGAAAATCAGATGCTGAGTAAAAATGCCCATTTTCTCCCATTCATAAATGTTATAATCATTTTAGAATGGATATTGTCATATTTCTAAGGGGCATCAAGGTTTGTTTAAAATCAGAGAATATTGATTTTTTTCTAAGGAAAACCTATTCTATTAACAATGTTTTTGAAGTCCTCAACCACTTACTGTTGAAAAAATAAAATAAACCTTGCAATATCAGATAATCAGTATTAAAATGAGTTGCCTGTTTTCTCTATATGGTGAAAAGAAAAACAATTTTCATCAGCAAAGAGATATTTGGTATTATTATTTGGTATAAGCCCATGAAATATTGTATAATACAACTGTGAACATCAATATTTAATTTTTCTTAAGTGTTTCTGTTTATGTGTAAGAGTCTAAGAATCATAACGCATCAAGAGGAACAATATTGGAAAAGAAAAAAGTGATGTAGCTTTATAGTCAATTTCAAATGCAGACATATAAAGACATTTAAATGTCTCCAACAATAAATTAAGTAAAACAGAAGTAATTAATACCAACACTAAGATTACCAGTTTTATGCACTCCTAGTATATATACCTTTGTAACAGTAACTACTAATTTTGCTGTCATGATTTACTGAGTTATTTTTAAAAAGATAGCACATACTTTAAGTATTTATATAGTTTTCCAATACAGTAAGTTTATTGCAGTAGTTTTCACACAGTACTAAATTTGAAAATAAATAAAATACACAAATTGATTGGGTTGTAATATATGCAGATTGATTTCATTGTCACTTACAGTTTTAACAATCTCTCTAGTCATTGAAAAGACACGGAAGATAAATAGTACACTGATTTCTCTAAATTGTTTTCCTGAGGCACTAATCATCAGAAACTACAGCCACGCCACCAAAACCATCATGCAGAAATAGAATCAATGTTGATTGCTTTTGCTGCTATTTGCATCTGCTTGTCTCATTATTTGTCTCATGATTTGTTGCCAATTTTTTTATCAGATTTTACAAAAGCACTCATAAAATTATTAATAAAATATCTATTTGTTTGTTTTGAATTAACTGACAAATCTAGTAGAAAAAAAGTAGAGTAAAGGGAAAATTGAATGTATTTCATATTCAATTTGGTTTCTTATCTACTTTATCAGGGAAAGGGAAACACTTCTTATTTTGAAGAGCACATAGAATACAATACAATTGAAAACAAACAAACAAACAAAAAAAACACAAAGGTGACTTGTTCATTCACAATTATTGGAAACAGTTGGCTGATTCATTTCAAAATAGTATCAGAGACTCCAGTGGTAGACGATTGATTTTCCATTCATATAGTCAGATTTCTAAATGAGCACTGATAAACCAGAGGGGAATTTCCTCAAAAAACACAACCTTTTAAAAGGTGAGATTGTTTAGTATATGCCAAGCACTGCTTAATTTATAAAGCGCTTCACATAAAACAAAAAGACACATTTAAAACTGTATTTCAAACTTAGGTCACTTGTTATTTTTTTCTGTTTTCCATAGCTGAAGCAGCTGACTTCCTAGGTATCAATTTCTCTGTTTTGCAAGGCACAGAACAATATTCCACACTTCAATCCTCAATGCTTTTGCTGAATGTTAGGGACTGAATTGTCCCCCTTTGCTCCCCACCACCACCCACAAGGTCATATGTTAAAATCCTATCCTTCAATGTGACTGTATTAGAGATGGGCCTTTAAGGAAATAATTAAGGTTAAATGAGGCCATAAAGGTGGGGGTCCTAATCTGTTAGGACTGATAACCTTATAGGGGAGCAAGATACACCAGAGATCTCTCTCTTTGTGCACACAGAAGAAAAGCCACGTAAGGATGTAGGGAGGAGGTGGTTACATGCAAACAAAGAAGAGAGGTCTCACCAGACACCAATTCTCCTGACACCTGGATCTTGGACTTCTAGTCTCACAATGAGAAATTACAGGGGTGAACAAAAGTAGATTTACAGTTGTTCATATGGAAAATAATACAATAATGAATAACAATACAGCAATATAGGGTATGTTTCCCTGTTCACAGGATATTTTTGCCCACTCCTATATATATATATATATATATATATATATATATATATATATATATATATATATTGTGCTACATGTGTGTTAAACGTAATATATGTGCTATACATATACATATGTATATGTATATATGTGTATTATATGTTAAATGTATGAATGTCTTGAAATGTGTAATGTATATGATATGTAGGTACAGGTATACTATCATATGTATAATGTATAATGTATATACACTCTCTATGAACTAAAGAAGTTTTCTAACATATTTTATTGTGTCCAGACTTTTTTTAATGTGTTACTTTTGCATAGAAAGATGAACAAATATAATATATGTTTCTTATATATTTATATAGAAACACTGGATGGATAAAAGAAGCTGATAAAGTAGGTTACTGTTACACTGCTGTGAAAAGCAAAGATTCAAAGCACATCTGTTGCCATTTAACTTTGTAATGTTTTAAATATATTATTTAGTCAAAATACATTAAATTTTTCTAAAATAAGTTTAGAAAATTGTTAATGAAAATAATACAATCAGAAAGGTAATTTTGGTGGACATCAGATAGCAGGGAAAAGGTGGGTAAATCTGTGAGCTAAGAATCCAAAAGAAAAGAAAACGACTTAAAAGATGGTCAGTTTGATTTAATATTAAAATGAGTTTATGGAAAGTTGAAAACAAAGATATGTTAAATTTTTTTTGAGAGGTCAACTCCATATTGCTAGGATAAAGGGCTGCTGAAAAGAATGGTCAGTACACACTAGGACATTAGAGACATGGACTAATGGAAACTGTTGGTCATAGACAGGGTATTTCAGGATTTTTTAAATGATTTTCATTTCTATTCCAAAATGTCTGTAGGCCACTGCCATTTTAAACTCCATGCTATCAGTCAACCCCTCAACTCCAAAGAATAGTTATTTCCATGTGATAATCTTAATGCATTGAGTTTTCTCAGCTTTCTAAACTATTTGGGAGACTTCTCCATAAACAATTCCCAAAATAGTGAAATTTGAAATTAAATTGGGATAAGCACTCTATTCACTATTAAGTACATTTATCATTGTAATTCTTTCTTGTTGTTGTTAATCCTCACCCGAGGATATTTTTCCATAGATTTTTAGAGAGAGTGGAAGGGAGAGGGAGAGACACAGAGAGAGAAACATCAATGTGAGAGAGACACATCAATTGGTCGACTTCCACATGCACCCCAACAGGGGAGCCTGCAACCGAGGTACATGCCCTTGAATGGAATGGAACCCAGGACTCTTCAGTCTGTGAGCTGATGCTCTATCTACTGAGCCAAACTGGTTAGGGCACAATTCTATATTATTTATTGTTACAACATCAACACTTTTTAAATATAATCATTAGCTATCATTCTTCTTGAAATTATCTACCGACAGGCAGTGATCAGTATTACCAAACATCTCTGGTGCTGAGCTTTCAGTCAGCAAGGCTCCTGAGGTCTATGTGGAAAGAAAGGTCTCTCACTGCATAATAGGGTAGTTAATTTAACATTAGTGAAGATTGATCTACTGTTCTCACTAAACTGAAAGAACAATAACTTGAACTTGTACTGTTCTTATATAGAACAAAACATTGTCCAAATTTGAGCTGACATCAAAAGTCAGATGTAATACTTTAGACTTTCAGCTGGTCAAGTGCTTAGATTATTACAGATAACTATATTTAGAAATTTTACCATCATCAAGTTGAATTTAATGAAACTGACATTTATTTATTGAGGGAGGTCTTCCAAAGCAAGTTTTATGGGCCCTGACATTTAAAAGCGTGGGTTTTAAAGCAGCCAACACTGATAAGTAGTACTATAAAATACTAAAATAGAGAAAATAAGAGATTGGGAAGAAGAACAGAAGTGATGCATAAACAGATGATAAAAATACCACTGCATTTTAGCTGACTCAAAATCATCACTGCAATTCAAAGCACCCACCTTTTAAATATGTTCTTATATATTTGTGAGGAAAATAGATGGATTAAGATCAAATAACCCTGCAAGATGGAGCCATGTTCAGGTATAGACAATCCTTAAAACAAATTAAGTAATACTTTGGATGCAGGAATGCATAAGGGAATCCTTTTGACAAATATGGAGTTATTTTTCTTTGCTGAAATTAATGCTTTGGGTGTTATCAGTTGGTATTTTTGTTTTTAGTTTCTATAAGTACTAAGGGAAGTGGAAATAACTATTGACACCTGTGGTATAAAGAGCTAATAAAGAATATATAAACATGGAATTTCTATTTCTAAGCATTTTGCAAGGCAAAAACAGATATCCTTGCCAAATTATATAAAAGTTTTTAAAAATCAGAAGAGAAAAAACCTTAAATCACCAAGACAAAAACCAAGGCAAAAATATCATTAGATATGAAGTTTCCCTATGAAATCTTTATTTTTATTGTTCCTCTTGAATTGCATATCTCCACAATAGTAAAGGTAAATGAGCACTGTCCATGAGTAGAAAGAAAAATCTCAGTGGGCCTGTTGCGTTACTGTACGTTTTCTGAACAGTGTCATTGATATTGATATAGTTGATAACATTTGTTCTATAACATAGGATAGAACTGTGTCTTCTCTCAAGGGCAAAGAACAGATATTTTTTTCCTCTACAGCATAAGAAAAAATGTCTTCTTGGGAAAACGTCAGATATGTTTGTTATTAGCTGCATTGAAAGATTGAGATTTCTAAAACTAGTGCTCTTCATCAGTTATGCAAACATATTGTGTGGGCAGCATCTACCTGAGCCCCTCTGCATTGCTTAGTGGGACTTGGAGACAAGGGGAGCCATTGTGAACATAAAACTCAGGCTGCCTGCTGGGCCATGAATAAGAAAGCCATTGTGTCTGACCAAGGAATCTGGTGTCTCTAGCTAGCATGCAAGGAACTGTGATAAGCTAACTTGTTATATTGAAGTAAGATAGAATCTTTGCCCCTTTTCAATTCCTGAAACTATGGCTCCATTTATTCCGTGCATGATTAAATTTATGGCAGAATTGAGGCAAACTGGGACATCCAGTAAGGTTGAGCTTGCTGTTTTCTACTACTCTAGAGCATTTTCTATAATGAAGGTCAGATAATTTGCTATTTGCATTTTTTAAAATTACTTTAATAATGAGCAGCTCTGTCACTCATGCAGGAATGATGTATTTTGTGTGTATGATTTCATGTGTTAACTCTCCGGAGAAATGAAGCATTTGAGATGAGTGATTTTGACTGCCGTAATATATACTAATGCTTCTTTTCAATTTTTTCGTTGTGTTAGGAATGGGATTTGAAGGAGACTGCAAGTTTAAATGTTTTCTCCTGGCCGAAGTTTGCTGGACAGCCTAACTTGACATAAAGGTAGTCATCACTGTTTATAGTGCGATTTTCAGCTTACTGTTATGACACCAATAAGATAGAATTGGGTAAAACTTATAAATGGATATTATAGTATATCAGTTTACTGAATTGTCATGAACAGTATAAAATCCAAGAGGATAATGAGCACTTTTTTCCTTATAGGAAACAAACATCTTAAGATACATTTTAATCAAAAGTTTGTTTGAGGACAATGACATCAAGTTAAAAGAATATAACATTTCATGACATCTGGTTGTCAGAAATGCTGAATGCCTCCATCTCTAATATGAGAATATAAGTCTGCTAGGGAGAGTTCATACTAAAATAAAATGATGGACCTATACATCCACCTATACCTTGCTAATTGGGGAATATAATTTTTCTCTTTAATATCAAAGTCCTATGTCTTTATTTTAGATTTATATATTCTATACTAATTAATAGTAGAGTCTCCCTTCTGTCAAAGTGTATTTAAGGTAAAGGCATATTTTTAGCACTTGATTTATTAATATTTAGAATTTCGTGCATTCCTTAGAATGTGATTTATTCAAACCACTAAGATAACTCTGAATAGTTCTTTCTTTCCTAGCTATCAAAATGATACCTTTGCCAGTTATATAAATTGTATAAGCTACTCATGCCTAGAAGACTTTTTAATCTTTTGGGTCTATAAAATTTCTAACATTTTAAAATAAAGCTATACAATAGTAAGTTGTGAATAGAGACTACAAATGTAAGAGCATTCCTTAGAGGGTCATGACTCAAACATTGACTATTTCATGATATTTCTTGCTCATCTATACTATCCCAGGACTAGAGTTTTCATTAAGTCTGAAAAGTGGGAAGAAGTTTTTGCCACTTCCAAGAAAGATGTAAAATGGAGTAATCCTATTGATTTTATTTCTAGCTCTCACTTCAAACAAAGAGAGCAAAAAAAGGCTTCCCAAGAGTGCTATATACTTTGAAGCAGTGGTTTTATAAATAATTGAGTTACCTACACTGGGAGAAAAATCTACTCTCTTTCCTTAATTTTTTAAAACATTTCTTTAAAATGTTCTTTTGACATTAATACTGTTTACTTCTAAATAAGTTACATGAAAGAACATGATCTGAACAAGGGAGTTAACTGTGCCAGGTACTATACATATACAGAAATATTAATTTATTCCTTACTTTTGGAAAGGTATCTATAATAAAAACTTATTCTCAATTGTCTAACTGGTTTTATGATGGGTTATTGTGCAGTTTCAAGGGAAGAATAGCAGACTATAGTACCCTACAACATTTCATTTTGGCATAAGAATTGATTTGAGCTCAAGCAAATATAAGAAAAGCTCTTTGCCCACTGCTCCCTCACCCCATTCACCTGAAAAAAAAGATAGACTTTTGTAAAATGTCCCTCCTCCCCTCTCTACCAGGAAGGGCAGAAGCCAATCATTGGAGACAACTCTCAACCCTTATCAACTGAGGCAATTCAGAGGAGGTTACATAACAAACCTTGGCAAATTAACCCTAGCTATCATTTGTTTTCCCATATATTTACCCTACCACAGTTTGCTACTTCTTAAAGCACAAAATCCTTTTTATTTGTCTTGTCACTTCTCTAAAAATGTATTGTTCTTTTGTTAAATTGATATGTAAGCCCAAATTGACATTTCTAACCACTGCTGGTTGTAGATATGATGCTCATGTTTAGAAACTTAAAATTTTTTTTTCTTTTGTCAATATGTCTTTTGTTAGTGTAATTTATTGGGCCCAATCCACAGAATCTAGGAGGGTAGAGACATAAAAGATATTTCATCTCCTACATGAGCAACTGTGGATTTGTGGTACATTGACTCATTTCTATCTTCACAATTAAAAATAATGAGACTTTTGAAATCTGATGCTATAGTATATAAATATTATTTATACACTATTATAATGATATTTTTAAAATTGATTTCAGAGAAGAAGGGAGAGGAAGAGAGATAGAAACATCAATGATGAGAGAGAATCATTGATTGGCTGCCTCCTGCCCACCCCCTACTGGGGATTGAGCCTGCAACCCAGGCATGGGCCCTTGACCAGAATCAAACCCAGGACCCTTCAGTCCGCAGGCTGATGCTCTATTCACTGAGCCAAACTGGCTAGGGCTTAAACATTTTTAATAAGGGAAAATTTTGAAAGGATTTTTCCAGTTGATCAAAGAAAGGATTTTATGGCTATTGTCACTTTGTGTTTATTTTATATAATGAATCCTTAATTTTAATCTGTAAATAATTTTTTCCTCTAGGGAAGTTACACATGATTAAGTTGTATAAATGTCAAAGCTTAATATAAAACTTTAAAGCCACAAAAAAACATTTTTTTTGGTTTTTCAAAAGAAACAAAGCCAAAATTTACAGACTATGAGTAAAAAAAGTAGCTGAAATTAAGTGTAGGACAAGAAAAAATAAACACATTATTATCAATTATAAATTCCTATTTTTTCTGATAAATTATTCCAGTAACTTCAATAGGTTTTATGTCCTATTCTTTGTGATTCTGCTTAACTGTCTCCTTTCTTGAGGGTCCCACTGAATTTTGTTATATATGCCTTTTAACTATGTGTACCCCTAAAGCACAGGCTCCGCTATTCTTTCACCCAACATGCATTCATTGAAAAACTATCTATTCTATGCCTGGCCTCTCTCAACTGTGATATCCTTGATGGCATATAATATATTATCCCATTTATTTTCAAAACTCTAGAATCTGGCACAATTGATCTAGATTGACTTATGTTTAATGAGTTAATATATAAATATAGGTTTTCAAGGAGAAATTAAGGTAAAAATTGACTTTTGTCTTAGTCATTTTCAATTCCAGCTTTAAAAGGCAGAAATTATGAGATCTTGAGTATGAATGAACTTCCATACTTTAATTGCCTTATTTATAGATTATGATAATTAAATTCACTATAGCTCACACATGCACACACTATTGGATGCATACCCAAGTCCATATTCTTTATTTCCATTTTAGTAAAAATCCTAAATTTGAGCGAGGAATCACTGTGTTCCTAGAGTCTGAAGAATTCTTTCCTTAAGCCCTGGAAATTTATTCTTCTTTGTTCTAAACTGATGGTTCTTAAAGTTAGATTCCTAAACAAGAGAACAGCAATTATGGAAGTTCCAAAAAGAGCAGATAAAAAGGAAGAGAAAGAACACTTATTAAAAGAAATGGTAACAGAATACTTTGCAGATCTAAAGAAAAAAATGAACACCCAGATCTATAAATCCCAAAGAACTCCAAATAGATTGAACATAAACAAGTCATCATCAAAAAACATTATAATCAAATTGTCAAAATTTAATGGCAAAGAGAGAATTTTGAAAGCAGAAAGAGAAAGAAAACTCACTATACATAAGGCCCCTGCCCATAAGACTATCAGTAGATTTCTCATAAGAAACTATGCAGGCCAGGAGACAATGCTCAAACAAACAAACAAGAAAATACAATAAACAAAAATGCTGTACTAGGCAAAGTTGTCCTTCAGAAATGAAGGTGAGATAAAGTCTTTCCCAGACACACAAAGCTGAGGGTATTTATCAGCATTGGTCTTGGAAGAAATGCCAAAGAAAATTATTTAAGTTGAAACAAAAGACACTAACTAGCTACATGACAAGATGTGAAAATATAAAACTTATTGGTAAAGGTAAATATATAGTCAATTCATAATACTCTAATACCTAATGATGGTGTGTAAATCACTTTTAACTGTGGCATAAAAGTTAAAAGACAAAAGAAATATTTAAAAGAACTACATCTGGCATAAGAATAGGCTTATAGATCAATGAAACAGAATAGAGAGTCCAGAAATAAACTCATGCCTTTATGGTCAACTAATATTTGACAAAGAAGACAAGAGCATACATTGGAGCAGAGACAGTCTCTTCAATAAATGGTGTTGGGAAAATTGGACAGGTACATACAAAAAATAAAATAAAACTAGACCACCAACATACACCATACACAAGAATAAACTCAAAGTGGATGAATGACTTAAAGATAAGTTACAAAACCATAAAAATCCTAGAAGAAACTATAGGCAATAAAATTTCAGACATCTCTTGCTGATGTATTTTTGCTGACATATTTCCTAGGGCAAGAGAATGGGCCTTTGATTTAATTTCCCCTAATTAAATTCTTTCACCTTAAAATTTTCCAAATTCTGACTTAGTGCTTGGTGTTCCACATTTGTTCTCCTTGCCCAAATTTAACAAACTTTATTTTCTCTTTCAATATCAGTAATTTAAAAGAATGAACTAGATAAATCACAGTAGGGCACAAAAAGTTGGTGAAAGAAACATGTAGTTAAATTTCACTAGAGAAACCTCTGCAAATAATAATAATAATCCTATGTAATAAAGAGCTAATATGCAAATGGTCATCATGCCCTCGCACCCTCACGCTGGGGCCGGGGGACCTGAGGCCAGGCCGCAGGACCTGAGGCCACCCCCCTTGCCTCAGTGCCAGGGCTGGAGGACCTGAGGTTGTGCCCTCCACTCTGGCGTTGGGCTGGGGGACCTGAGGACACGCTCCCGCCTGGCAGGGCTTGACGGGAGTGGGGCAGGCCGGTCTGGGTCTTGCACGATTTTGAGGCGCACACGGGTGGGTGTGGACTTGACTCTGGGTCCTGCGGCATGCCCCAGACTCTGACAGGAGGAATATTTTCATATACATTTTACTAATTTTCTTTCATCTCTGACACTTCTATTATAGAGAAAGGGCAAATAGCAATATTAAAATATTTCCTCTAATTAATTCCCTTTTAATGTGCATGAATTTCGTGCACCGGGACACCAGTAATAATAATAAAACTAAAGTTATGATTGAATGGAGATATAACCCATATTGTTGAAGCTGTTTGATGAGAAAACTGAGATTCATGACAATGTCCTATTACTTTAAGTATGTTTGAGAATTTCTACAATATATAGTTAAGTTTACCAAAAAATATTATATAGAAAAATAGTAGGATTAACTGTTTAATTTAAGATGGATAATAGAAAATATAGATTAAAGTTTGAAAAATAAACCAGCTAGGCTTTTATGACTAAGGGCATATAAAAGTAAATTTGTATTTCCTATAGTTGTCCCTCTGCTAAAAGTTTCCAGTTTTGCTAATATATTAAAAATATATTAAAACACAATGATTAAAAAGCACTTGAGAACATAAGAACAAAGCCCACTCATTATTCTCTCATTGTTTTAATAAGTCGTAAGACACCAGTCATCTGTTGAAGTGTCATTTATGTATATTGCATATTTTTTATTTCTAATGATCATCTCTTAGACTAAAATTTACCCATGAAGCAAAACTGGCTTTGTAATGGTCATCTTAACTTCAGTTTCTTTAACCTCCAATCAGCTTTTCACAATACTAAATGATCATTGTACCTGAAGATTTAATTTTCTCTCCCTTCCTACCACAATTTTAACATATTCAGAGTTTTAAAAAACTATATGCATGTCTGAGAATGGGATTTTCTTTCTACTTTTCAAGGGCCTTAATAGTCTCTCATCATGCAATTAACTCAACTCTATTCCTCCCTAATTTTCTAAATTATAGCCCTAAGTTATAAACAACTCCTTCTAGAGCAGGTGTCTCTAAGGGTATATAACGCATTCTGGTCTTTCAGATTTTCACACGTTTCCTTCGTTTTCTGTTTCTGAAATGCCCTGCTGCTTTATTATCCCCTTTCCCCAAAATGTCATCAATTAAAGCTGAACTCAGTGTTAACCTTCATTATGCAATACACACAGGGGTCTTTATTCTCTGAATTCTGAATAACGTTTTCTTTCAATATCACACATTTGAGCATATAAACTTTATTAGGTTGTACAGCTAATTATGCATATCCATTGCTATTATGGGTCCAAAGGCCAAAGCCCTAGAATTAGTAAGAAGTAGAACCAGGACACAAATAGGTCCCCAAGATCCATGAGGGTGGCAACATAATTTATATCTCATGATTCCCCTAAGAGTATCCAGTATCCCGCAGGATACATATTTTGGGTTGTTTTTCATTGTTTGAAATAGTGGGGTGTTTTGGACAAATGCAATTCAAAGAAGATTATGGAGGGAATAAACCATGTCTACTCCATCTCATTGTAAGCTGTAACCACTCATTGCCTGTCTGTGCAGTATCTGATGGCATGAATCAGGGCTTCTCCTCAAGGACTACGAGCCAGGAGCAGTTCAGTTTGCAGCCTAATGTGACTGCACTGAAATGTGGTCTTATTAGAACTTATGTCAGTGAACCTGTCAGATTCAACATGAGTTCCTGCCATTGTCTCTGGAGCAATGAGGTATTACCTTGATTGATCTGCATAGTTGCCAACTGCTTGACATCACTCAGCTTTTCCCTGGGCTTTGAATAACTTCATGGCTATCAATCAACATATATACATACATACGGGAAACTCTTCATCTGGAAAGTCTCATGGCACAAATCTCTTGTGATTTAAGTCAAATGTGTTATTTATGAGTTTATTATTGGTGATACGAACAAGGGATATTTGCACTGTAAGTTAAAAAGCCACAGTGAACTAGCTCATGCTTTAAGTAACCAGACAATGTTTTTACTACTTAGCATCCAACATTGTGGGGGTTTTGCTTCCTAAATTAATAAAATAGCAGGTACAAAAGTGATTTTCAAATTACAAAATAGTTTACTGAGAACTCATCCTATATAATAAAAGCCCAGCAACTGAATGGCAGAACGACCAGAATGACTGGAACAACTGCGGCCCCTTGCCCCGGCCGCCCCCACCCACAACCGGCCCCCATTGGGGCAGCCTGACTGGACCTCACAGTGCATGAATTCATGCACTGGGCCTCTAGTAATATAATATTAGTGGTTCTACATAAAACAACTGTTATAAATAGTTTAATAATTTCTAACTCAAATGTATGCACCTTTTGTGAACAGGAGATTTTTCTGTTGGATTTACAAAAATAACTATAAAGAGGTGGCATTTAAATTTCTGAATGGAGGATGCTATGGACTGAATATTTGTGTTGGAAGCTTTCCTCCCAAAATTCATATGTTGAAGTCCTATTCCCCAAGGTGATGGTAGGAGGTGGGACCATTGGGAAGTGATTAGAATTCAGCAGTTCTCAACCTGTGTGTCGTGACCCCTTTGGCGGTCGAATGACCCTTTCACAGGGGTCACCTAAGACCATCCTGCATATCAGATATTTACATTACGATTCATAACAGTAGCAACATTACAGTTATGAAGTAGCAACGAAAATAATTTTATGGTTGGGTCACACATGAGGAACTGTATTTAAAGGGCCAGAAGGTAGAGAACCACTGGATTAGATCATGAGGGTAGAGTCCTCTTGATTGGAATTAGTGCCTTCACAAAAGAGACCCCACAGGATCCATCAGCCCTTCCAACATATCAGAACACAGAAAAAAATTACAATTTATGAACCATAAAGTGGATTTCACCAGATACTTAATCTGCTTGGTACCAGCCTCCCAAACTGTGAGAAATAATTTTTTTTGCTTGTAGTTGTCTAGTCTATCATTTTTCTGTTAATAGCATCTGAGTGGACTGAGAAAAATGATTAGGGCATTTTAATAATCAGCTTTGAGGATGAGAGTTTGAATGAGCTACCTGTCACTCTTTCTGGCCTCTTGTGAATCTATCCTGAGTGGCCAGATTATTATGACCACCTGACGTTTGTAGGAAAATTAGCTATTATTTCTCACTGAAGTTACTAGAGGGCCAGACTATTATAAATAGGAAAGCAGGTTGTTTACCACAACAGTAGAAGTGATTTTTTTCTGAAGATATGGGTAAACAACGAGATTTAACAGCCTTTGAATGTGGGATATATTTGAACATGAGTGGCCAAATTATTGTGACCATCTGACATTTTTAGGCAAATCAGCCGTATGCTGCATCGTATAGGATATGGAAGCCGAAGCCTGTTCGAACACCTTTGCTGTCTGCAGTTACCAAGATAAAACATCTCCAATTTCGCACAGGAACACAAGGATTAGACAGTCGAGCATTAGAAAAAAGTCATGTGTTCTGATGAATCACATTTCCAGTTGCATCATGCAGATGGCAGAGTGAGAATTTGGCAGAAACAGCATGAAAGCATGCACCTCACATGCATGAGTACAACCCTTCATGCTGGTGGGGGCAGTGTTATGGTTTGGGGCATGTTTTCCTGGCATGATTTGGCTCCTTAAATTCATGTGGAACAACGTCTGAATAGCACAACATACCTGAGTATCGTTGCTGATCAAGTTCATTCTATCATGTTGATGGTGTATCCCAATGGAGATGGCTTCTTCCAACAAGACAATGCGCCATACCATGGTGTTCGTATTGTGAAGGAGTGGTTTCAAGAACATGAGGGAGACTTTACCTTGCTTAGGTGGCCCCAAAAATCACCAGATCTCAATCCAATTGAGCATTTGTGGGAGGAAGTTAAAAGAGCCATCAGGCAGCTGGTTCCACAGCCATCAAATCTCACAGAACTGGACAGTGCTATTCATCAGGCATGGTGTCAGATTTCTCGCATCACCTTTCAATATCTCATGGAGTCAATGCCAAGAAGAATCACTACAGTATTGAAGGCAAAAGGTGGCCCAATGAAGTACTGATGGGGTGGTCATAATAATATGGCCACTCAGTATATATATATCTCCATCCCATGTTCAAAGGCTGTTAAATTGCATTGTTTACCCATATCTTCAGAGAAAAATCACTTCTACTGTCGTGGTAAACAACCTGCTTCCCTATTTATAATGGTCTGGACCTCTAGCTACTTCAGCACGAAATTATAGCTAATTTGCCTACAAACATCAGGTGGTCATAATAATCTGGCTACTCAGATTATTTTCCTACCCCTTTTCCTACCGCATTTTCCTACCCCTTTTCTTTTTGCTTTGCTTCCATATTCTAACCCAAATATCAATCCAGCAAAGCAAATAATGTTTTTCCTGGTATGAAAGATCTCATGCTCTTAGCATGACTGGAGAACCTAAACATGTACTTTTCCTTGGCTGGATTTTGAAAACTACGTAACATTCATACAACACATTCCCAGGAAGAAGTTTTTCCCCATGCCCAAGTAGAGTCACTATTTTTCTCTCTCATAGGCGGTTTCATCAATGTTCATCTTAGTGTTGTTGGATTACTAGAATATGGGACACTGTTGGTGCTCATATGCAGGTTATTCTAAATCAAGCACTTCTATATCTTTGTGAGTTTTAATTTTTGTGAAAATTTAACAGTGAATATAGCTGGGTCCTTAGGGGATAATGCATAGGAAATTGTGATTGTCTTGGTTATTCTGAATGGATGTGCCATATTCTCAAGGATCTGGTATTCCATTGTAGGAGGGATGCAGAGAGGCATTAACACATACCAGCTATTTCAATTATATATTAAAAAAAAGCTAAAATGCACATTGATATATGTGAACTATAATTGTAATGGGAAGACACAAAAATATAGTCTAAGTCAGCCGTGGGCAAACTACGGCCCGCGGGCTGGATCCGGCCCGTTTGAAATGAATAAAACTAAAAAAAAAAAAAAGACCGTACCCTTTTATGTAATGATGTTTACTTTGAATTTATATTAGTTCACACAAACATTCCATCCATGCTTTTGTTCCGGCCCTCCGGTCCAGTTTAAGAACCCATTGTGGCCCTCGAGTCAAAAAGTTTGCCCACCCCTGGTCTAAGTGAAGCTATAAATAATATTCTATTAGAAGTAAAAGACTAATGGAATTGGCATCCAAATATCCTATATAAGGCTAATATGCAAATTGACCGAATGGCAGAATGACCGGTTGCTATGATGTGCACTGACTACCAGGGGGCAGATGCTCAATGCAGGAGCTGCCCCCTGGTGGTCAGTGTGCCCCCACAGGGGGAGTGCCACTTATCCAGAAGCCAGGCTTACGGCTGGCGAGTGCAGCGGCAGTGGCGGGAGCCTCTCCTGCATGGGGAGAGGGTTTAAGCTGTTGGTTGGTTGGACATCATCCAAGAGCTCCCGGACTGCAAGAGGGCACAGGCTGGGCTGAGGGAACCCCCCCCCCCCAAGTGCACGAATTTCATGCACCAGGCCTCTAGTATGTATATATGTATACAATGAACTAATACTACAGATTTAAAAAATATATATATCTATAGCTAACTCTGTCTTTTTATCCCTATATCTATCTATCATCTATCTATCTATCTATCTATCTATCTATCTATCTATCTATCTATCTAACTATCTATCATCTATCTATCTATCATCTATCTATCTTTCATCTATTT
The DNA here is from genome assembly GCF_000147115.1 of Myotis lucifugus. Classification (NCBI taxonomy): domain Eukaryota; kingdom Metazoa; phylum Chordata; class Mammalia; order Chiroptera; family Vespertilionidae; genus Myotis; species Myotis lucifugus. The sequence goes on along the minus strand of NW_005871211.1, from coordinate 273,015 downwards.
ATCTATCTATCTAAACTTTACCTTCGAATCTATGTGCTATATATATATTTTTAGGCATTGAATGCAACAACAATTCATGTGACATGTTTTACTCTGAACATCTAGGTTCTATCTTTCTAACAACCTTGCTTTTTTTATTGATAATCAATTTCCAACCCTATTAATCATCTTTCACTTTGCATTATCTCTGAGGCATAGGAGGTCATCCATAATCATTTGATTATTAATGAACATCATTTTGCTCTACCATAGTACTTTATTTAGTATTGTATGTTTTCAATGCTAACAACAACCAAATCTGCAATACCAAATTTTTACTAGGTAAAATGTTTAAAATTATTTTTAATTAACTTTTAATTTGGAGACTAAACAGCAACAAAAACAAATATATAAGAGCTAAAGAAAAATGCAATTTGTTTAATTATTAAACAAGAAATATTAAAAGAAAAGCTGAACATGCTGTTATTCTAATTAAAAGTCTTTTCTCAGATGTAAGTTGACATGATTTTTCCTACTCCAGAACATGATGATGATGATGATAATTCTGCATTATAATAAGTTATCTAATTAAAATCAGGAATTATATTTAGAAGTATGAAGTAATCTAAAATATGTTTATAACATATTTTAGCTCTGCAAGTGCCAACAGTTTTATATTAGTTTAAATTTTTCTCTGCTTTACCACTTGTTCGTTGTATGACCTTGCGCATGTTTATTATTGTCTCTAAGTCTCAATATCTGTATTTGTAAAATATGAGGATACCTATAGCTATCTCGTGGGTTTTTATGAAGATAAGTGAGATTATCCATGTCAAACATCTATATGTTTGACATATAGACACTGTTCTCCAAATGATAGCTATTGCTATTGTCATTACTAGTATAATGCTATTATTAATAATAATAATAAATTATATCATAGCTTTAATATTTCAATATCAAATTTAATCAAATCTGGGTCCAAAATATAAAGAGGTAGAAGAATAATTGTGTGGCATGGCAAATGGAAGATCTTCCAAAGCCTTTGGGACCATGGCAGAGATGTTGCTACTTAGAATATGAGAAGCCAACTTAGAAATTTGAAGCTGGGTTAAATCATAATCAGGTTTGATTTTTAATAAGAAACCTCTTTGTAGAATGAATATAGATGATTGAGAGAGACTAGAGTGGGGTTGGGAGGGGGGTGTTTAAGGGCAAGGGAAATAGTAGAACTAAATTATCCAAATTTTTCTTTTTCTCCCATATTCTATTGTTTGATTGATACTAATTGATGTGAGAATCTTCTGTGCTTATACAAACTTATAGATGGAGATCTACTTTTATAACATTTGACACAAAATAAAAAGCTCTTTAATAATAAAGACATAGGTATGTGGATATACAGAGATAATTTTATGATATTATTAAACAATAGAGTGAGAAAAGCTCAAATATATGATTTTGATCTTTGATTCTGCATATCCCATGTATACGTATAAATTAGCAACTAAATCAAGGAATGATTGTATATCTCATTTTAATGAAAATAAATATTAATAAATGAATTGCACTAAGTAAATTAAAAATAAGCTAATAAATTATTAATTCTTATTTTAGAAAAAGAAAATAATGAATATATGGAAATAACATGATGGTGTGAAGTAGGAGGACAATATAAATCAAAATAAAAAAGATATCAAATCTTATGGATAAAGACTTATATAACTAAAATAATTTTTCATTATTATTACAGCAAAAGTTTAATCAAGGAATAAATTAGAGCTCTTCAGCATGAAATGAGAAATGAGATAGCAAGGACAATAAAACTGCTGAAGTATTAAATGAATATTTCCCAATGTATTTATAAAGAACAGCCTTAATGGGTCAAGAACTAGCAATTCCTAATTAATATATATTTTCCTAACTATTAAAAGGTCAGCATTTTAAATGAGCTTTCCAATTTGCCTTCAGCAAATTTGATGATACTAATAATTAAAATCCTTGTGATTTTTACTGATTCTATCGGGCTTTCGATTTTTATCAAGAAGTCTTAAAATATAATGAGAGATTTAGCAAAGGCTTTTCAAAAGCCTTAATTAATTTGGCTGTTAATGCTAGCAAAATAATTTCAATCATTGTTTTATGATCTGAATAAATAAAAAAGGCTAAATAGTTTTTGTATGTTTTTTCCCCCAGTTCATTTAATCACTTTTTTCAATAACATGGAATGCATTTGCGTTATAGACAATGTAATAATTAGGGGAAAATATATAGAGAAGATATATATCATCAACCCTAATGGATCTATCCAGAGAGATCCATTCATAACATAGCAAATAGACATGCACATATCGTGCCATAGAAGCAAAGACTTCAAGGATAGTGATATCTTCTGATTAGGGCACAACAATAAAATGAGGATGTTCATGAAGAGTTCAAAGAGTTCCAGTCGTATTGCCATTTTGTTTTTAAACCCTAAGAGTCTCCAGGGAGATGTTTGGAAAATTTGGACAAAAGGAGGTTAGGTGAAAAAATGGGACCTGGAGAATCAAAGCACAGAAAAGGAAATAAGAAACTTAAAATACATATTCTGGTCTCTCAAATTTCTTCTGGACAAAGAAGTTAAAGTTTCTGGTGGACGGTGATGCTGAAATTACTGAGTGGAGTCACCTGAGTTTTCAGTTATACAAAGTGTTATGAGATTTAAGTCGCAGAAAGTGCTGCTTTAGAAATTTTTTCTCCATCCCCACTTATGTATGGGACAGGGCAGCAACAGCTAGTGTGAAAACAGAATGAGAGTAAATCAATAGCAAAGCAACAGCAGGGCAGCGGAACTGAGAAATCCTGGTGGAAGAGCAGGGCAAACTCATCCCAAAAGATGGCACCAGCAGCCCAAGTAGTGATGAGATTTAGGCATGGATTCTACACAGGTGCTCAACAATATCATGGGCTGAAAACTGAATTTTGTATGAGATTTTCCTCCTTGGACACATAGAACACATTGGGGGATGTGGTGGAATTGCAGTTTTATAGTTTTGAAGGTGGGGATATTAAGCTAGTTAATTTCTATCATTAATACTACACAGGAACATTGGTATCTTGGGCTGAGAATCTGAGCTTTCTTTGCTTTCCATGTAGAAAATTTGGAAATTAACACTAAACCTTTATATTTTAGGCATAGTTCCCCTGAAAGAAGAGTTTGAGGAATAAAATGTATACACAACTGCTTTATTAGAAAACTTAATCACTTGGAATTAGCAATGGAGGGGTGAGTTTTTATAGAAAACTAAAAACTGTAGTTTTTAATTTTCTTAGCCAAACTATAAAAAACAGATATTGTTACAAAAAGAAGAAAACAGAAGCCTGAAAGACCTATTCTAAAAGGAAAGCATTATATGGTAGATATAGAGGAACACCAGTTCTGTGTTTGCTCATTTACTTAGGTTTCAGTTCATTTGACCCTCGCAGGGAGTATAGCGGGGATATATTGTCTTGGTAGGAGATGTAGTGCTAAATATAGCTAAAAGCTTATTTTAATGCAAACATAAAAATAATTGATGGCATCTAAAGCACATAACTTCAAGCAAAATGCACAAGCTGGAACATGTAAAGAATGCGATGGTCTGTGTATATACAAAGTATTTTCCTGCCTGGAGCAAAGATACAAAACTGATCATTAAAAAGGTCAGTGCTTAAAAATATTCTATATTTAGATTATTATTATTATTATTTTGTTGTAACTTTATTTTATTATTTTTTCCATATTTGTAATTTTTTCTTTATTGATTAAGGTTATTTTAACGTAAAAAATCTATTGTGTGTTAGAGCAATAGTATCAATTTAGAGAAATAAAAACCTGGCAGGTGTCGCTCTGAGGTTGAGTATTGACCTATGAACCAGAAGGTTTGATCCCAGGTCAGGGAACATACCTGGGTTGTGGACTTGATCCCCAAAAGGGGGCATGCAGGAGGCAGCTGATCAATCATTCTCTCTCATCATTGATGTTTCTATCTCTCTCTCTTCCTCTGTGAAATCAATAAAAATTTATATATTTTTAAAAGAAATAAAAGTGTCAATAATATTGCTATATATGTCTAGAAAAAACAGGAAAGATAATTCCAATAATGTCCATCAGCTTGATACAAAGTTTACTTAAAAGTCAAGATTAAATTGGGTAGATAATTCTTTTTTAAGCAATATATCTATTAATATTCTAAATACAGACTACAACTTTAATGCTCACAACAACTTTATGGCTTGGTACTATTATTGTACATCTTTCACAGATGATTAATTTATATTTTGATATTTAAATATATAGGTGTAACTTATAAGGTATTTAATACCAAATTGGTGACAAGAATATTACTCAGTTTTACTTAAGATTAATAATGAGACACTTTCCAATCTCACTACAGTAAGTAAAGAGCTCATTGCATAGCGTTAGGTTAACATTGAACAGAGGTCTCAGCACATTGATTTAAAATAATAGACTAGAAAACTGGCTTAACGTTAAGAACTCAGTAGACAAAAAACAAAAACCCACACCTTAATTTTCTTCTAGACTCATTAAAGGGAAATTTCCAGGTGGTGCCATAATATTTTCCATTTTAAAGTAAAACGATTTCTACTGTATAAACAGCAAATATAAAGAACACATTGATGTAACATTTTAAAGAATTTTATTGTTGTTACTCCTTGATAATTTTAGTGGAATGATAACAGAATGCCTCTAATCAGCATGATACTTAACCTAGATTTGAGGCTTTATCAGGAAGTTGCCTTTATGTTAAATGCAAATTTCATAAAATTAAAATGGTTTCTGCATAATGTCTCTAAAAAATCAAGTTCACAACATTTCCCTGAGTAATTTGCTTATCTTTAAGTTCATACAGCTGTCCCATCAAAACATGATACTGAGTGGATTTTTGGCAAATTATCAATAATCACAATTTCAACACTGCATTAAACTTAAGAAATTGTGTGTCAACACTTTAATAATCAGGATAAATATTAGTTTTTAAATGAAGTGACATACCAGTGAAAATGAAGAGAGTGTCAAAGTAGTTTTAAAAATTAAAATATTCAACTATATGCTGTCTACTAAAACACCACTTTAAATACAAAAAGCTCTATCTGTTACAACTAAAGAAATGCAAAATTAATTACATATAAGATGAACAACAGAAATTTTAAAAACTTACATTAGCACTTATAATAGCATCAACATGTATAACATGCATTATGATAAATTTAACATAACATATACTGAAGACAACAGAACATTGAAACCTTGCAACCAACAGAATATTGCAGCAAAATATTAAATACCTAAATAAATGGAGGATGTTCATGGATAAGAATGCTCTATATTGATAAAATGTCTTTTTTTCACAGTGCAATGTATAGCTTTTGTACAATCCCAATTAATATGCTAGCAGACTTTTTTTTAAATGGAAATGTTTAAAGTAATGTCAAATTTTCTTGTATTTTTCCTTTAAGGGAAATGGCCTTTAAGAGGTCACTACTGTAATTTAGTCTGGGACGAGACATTTTATGGGAAAGAACATGTTTATTTATTTTTTTAGGCTACAATAAAAGTAAGGACTGATCAATAAAGAGTCATTAGATTCTTAATGAACAATAGATTTTTGATGGAAAGTGAAGTAGATTACTGTATTTTCACACACAAAAAAAATGTGTTAATAACTTTAACATTTTTAAGACAAGTTTTTCCCAGATTGTGATTTGTATTAGATTGTCTTGGAGCTCTTTTTTTTAAAAAAATAGATTGTATCATGAAATATAGAGTAGCCAAGGTCAGGGATTCAGGTAAAGTCAAAATACAAAATGAGAAAACATGGGGGGGGGGGCGGGGAAGAAGCAGAAATATGGAAAGTGAATAATGAAAAGCCCACTAAATAGTTGAACTGCTTTGGGATACTTGGTAACACGTTAGCTTTTGTGAAATGGTTTGGATTGTTCTGAGTTAGCGATGATTTACAGTTGCATTCTTCCATGGTGCCCCTGATGGGGCACTACTACCCCAGAATCCCTCACGCAGGAGCAGAATCTCATAATTCTTTGAAATTTTCACTCCAAGAACTGGTACTTGAAATAAGGCAGAGAATGTATGGTTTGGCTATCCAGATTTTAGTATGCAGTGTTAAAATGTCTTAAATTAGTTTTCCTACGCTTTTAGAGAGGACAATTAGATAGGATTCCCACCACTTCATGATTCAGGTAGACAGAACGACAGACCGACACGAAAACAATCTTCCTGAATGTCAATGATAAGTGAAAAAACCATCACGTTTGTAATTTTTCATTCCAGATACAATTTCAGTGCAAAAAACAAGTCACTTGATCTCCTAAAACCAATAATTCATCAAACGTGAAAACATTCCCAAGCTCACAAGGACTTGTTAAATGGAAAAATGTACCTTCCTACAATCTGAAGGAAAATAAAATTAAAAAAAAAAACTTGTAACATATAACACAATCAGTAACTTTCCTCCAGAGGCAAGTGACTGATTTTTCAGAGTAGTTACAATGTGAACATATAGCAATCGTCAGAATGCACGTCGTTGTTGTTTTGTTTTGATTTGTTTTACTTTTGGTGGTGTTGTTGTTAAGTCTGTTGGGATGCTGGTCTGTCACCTTAGGTGGTGTATATTGTCAGAGCAATCCGTTATCATATTGGTTATGCTAGATTTCTCCAATACAAAGGTTCATTGTTTCCCTTCATATTTAAGAAGTCATTTCAGGTAGACACATTGATCTCCTTTACCAAAAACTGTTCACCCAACTCTTAGCATCCATCTAAGATTCTACCTGCCACGATCAACTTTACATGTCAACTTGGAGGGTGCTTTGGCAGGGAATTGAGGGAGGTATAAATGTGGAGTTGCTCTTCAATGGGTATAAAGTATTACCCCTGCAGGACAAAAAATTTCTAAAAATCTGCTGTACAGCCTTGTGTTTACAGTTAGCAGTATTGTATTGTACACTTAAGATTTTGTTAAATAATGATGTCTTTTTTTTTACTACAATAGAAAGAGCAAGAATATTATACCCGAGGAAATGGGTTTAAAAAAAAAAGTAATTAGCTTGCAATGTGAACAACTCAAGCAGCCACACAAAAAATATGTATTTTTTCTATTTATTTGCCTGGCATTGGGCCAGACAGAGAGCTTTCATGGAGGCTGTGGCTTCATCTGGAGAGAAACTGATAAAATTAGTGGGACATTTGTACATTCTTATAGCTCGAAACAGTATAAAAAGGAGGAAAATAGAATGTAAAAGAGGAATTTTCCATGAATTAAAAGTTCACATATACATTTCCCTTATTTTACTCTACTATTCTACAAGGCTTCTTGAGTAAATCCTCGATTGCATTCATGAACCACTTTTTAGGGTTTTAGAGTACCGATCATTTTAGAAGAGTAAATCTCTCCAAGTGCCACTTTAATGCATTATCCATAAAATGGAGATCATTCAGGATTCTCCAAAGAAGGTATTTATCAGAATAAGAATTTATTTTGAAAAAGTTGCTAATTATGAATAGTTCAGGACAGCAGCACAATTACAAACTAAGCAAAGATAATTCTATGTTTTCTCTTTAAGTTGTATGTGTCCTTGAATATCACTTAAATGTTCCACATCATACTTTTTTATATGTTAATTGAGACAAAGGAATTGCACTGTAGTGAATTTAAGAAGCAGCAAAATGAATTTTAATGAAACTTGGTTATGATAAAATATAAATTGCTATCTTTGGGCAAAAGAGAATAGATAATCTTACTTAGGAACTATCAACAGCTTTGCCTTCATCACAAAATGAGCACTTGGCAATCATTTATAAAGTTCACATTTAAACCTTCTATCCAGACATTAGAAGATGGTAAAGAAATCAATGCTACATAAAAATGCAATGCCTTTCATGAAATTCTACTTGAACATGTTCTATATGAAAACTTCTGGTTATATTTTTCTGAAACACACATTCTTCATGATTCATATTATATAAATGTAAGCATTTCATACATAGTTTATTTATATGATCTTCTCTTATGTGTGAATTTAAATGTAGTTTGTCTCAAAATTCAAATGCTGAATAGAAAATACAGTTTAATAACATAAAGAATAATTTATTTTCTTGTAACAGAAGGGCTGAAAAATGTCAATTCCTAGAATGCTGTGTACTCATCATTTTGGCGATTGCTTTGCTTTTTACTTTGCAAGTAAAACAAGTATAACTTCAGTAGTAGAAAAAAATATAATAGTTAAACTGCAACTTTCCGCTAGTGTTTTATATAATTTTTACAATAGCATTTTAATGATCCACAGAGATGATTAAATTTAGCTCCAATAGATACAATATGATTTTTATTGACTTTATTAAATAAATAACTTTTAAATTAATATTTTGAAAACATTTCACATTTTTAAAAATTTTATATGAACTAAGTGTTATATTCAGCTCTCAGTGTTATAATTGCTTGTTTGGATTAAGATAATTTAGGCAAAATCTACGGGACAACAGATTTTTACCTTTTTTAATACATTTTAAATTGCTTTTATAGCCCTAGCTGGTTTGGCTCAGTGGGTAGAGTGTCAGCCTGCAGACTGAAGGGTCCGGGGTTCAATTCTAGTCAAGGGCACATGCCCTGGTTGCAGGCTAGCTCTCCAATATGGGGTGTGCAGGAGGCAGCCAATCAATGATTCTCACTATCATTGATATTTTTCTCACTCCCTCTTCCTTTCTCTCTGAAATTAATAAAAATATATTTAAAAATAAATAAATAAATTTCTTTTATGACAATACAATCAAATTTTGTCTACTGAGCTTTTAAGAGCTTTTTTTCAGTGATTGGGTTTCTGTTGTATAAAACACTAAATGTTTGTCAGTTTTATATGTGCTTTTCTCAAAGTGTATCAACTTTGTGTTTGTTAGTTTTTCTCTCTGCTCATTTATACCCAAACTTGTTAGAATAACATATCTTGTTATTATCAGAAAATATCTTAAATTAGGTCAGAATGTCTGCAATATAGTATAGAATTGTTTCATGCAAAGAAAAAGGCAGAGTAGCTAAAAAATACTGTAAATGTTTTCCAGATACATTATAGCAATTCTGCTATTACCTTCAAAAAATGTTTTGCTTACACAACAGTTTGCCCCCAACATGCTCCCAATTTGCTAAGTATCAATTTAGGTAATAAATTAGTGGCTTTCATGCAATTTCCTTTAGTCTTCTTCATGTACAATCCCTGGTGGATGAAGAAAAATGAGTACAGTTGAGCCTTGAACAATGTAAGGATTGGGAGTGCCATCCCTCATGCAGTTTTAAACCTATATGTAACTTTTGACTCACTAAAGATTTAACTGCCATCACCCCTCAGTATGGGACAGGATTGCTCAAGGGTATGCTCCATGTATCTGGTATTGCTCCTTATATAAAACTAGAGGCCCACTGCACAAAAATTTGTACACTGAGGGGGTCCCTCAGCCCAGCCTGTACCCTCTCGCAGTCTGGGACCCCTCGGGGGATGTCCACCTGCTGGCTTAGGCCTGCTCCTTGGGGGATTGGGCCTAAACTGGCAATCAGACATCCCTCTGGCAGCCTGGGAGCCCTCAGGGGATGTCCACTTGCCAGCGGGGAGCAGGCCTAAGCTGCAGTCGGACATCCTTAGCGCTGCTGAGGGGGCAAGATAGGCTCCCACCACCACCGCTGTACTGGCAGCTGGCAGCCTGGCTTGTGGCTGAGCAGAGCTCCCACTGTGGGAGCACACTGGCCACCAGGAGGCAGCTCCTGCATTGAGCGTCTGCCTCCTGGTGGTCAGTGTGTGTCATAGTGACCAGTCATTCCCAGTCCTTCTGCTGTTAGGGTCAATTTGCATATTACCCTTTTATTATATAGGATAGAGGCCTGGTCCAAGGATGGGGGCCGGCTGGTTTGCCCTGAAGGGTGTCCCGGATCAGGGTGGGGGTTCCCGCTGGAGTTCCTGGCCAGTCTAGGTGAGGGGCTGATGGCTGTTTGCAGGCTGGCCACAGCCTCTTCAGGTTGGGGGTCCTCCCTGGGGTGCCTGGCCAGCCTGGGTAAGGGGCTGATGGTTGTCTGCAGGCTGGCAACAGCCCCTTCAGGGTAGGGGTCCCCGCTGGGGTGTCTGGCCAGTCTGGGTGAGGGGGCTGATGGCTGTTTGCAGGCTGGCCAAGCCCCCCAGCAGGGACCCTCACCCCATGAGGGTGTGGCAAGCCTGAGTGAGAGGCTGATGGCTGTTTGCAGGCTGGCCACAGCCCCCAGCTATCCAAGCTCCCAGTGGAGGCTGGCTGGAAGCAGGTATCTGGGATTTATTTATCTTCTATAATTGAAACTTTGTTGCCTTTAGTGGAGGCTACAGCCTGCCAGAGCAGGCAGGAAGCTTGGCTTCCTCCATTGCCAAGGCAACCAAGCCTCCTGCTTGCTCTAGCCCAGTGGCTGCCAGCCACCATCTTGGTTGAGTTAATTTGCATATAGTTGCTCTGATTGGCTGGTGGGTGTGGCTTGTGGGCATTGCTTGTGAGTGTAGCAGAGGTACAGTCAATTTACATGTTTCTCTTTTATTAGATAAGATGGCATAGAATGATGCTTACAGTCGGCTCTCTATATCCATGACTTCCACACATCACCAGGGAAGTGAGAGTTGAAGGATACAAATTTGCAGTTATGTTGGATGAATAAGTGTAAAGATCAGATATTGCAGTATGATGACTGTAGTTAATAACAATCTGTTGAATACTATAAGTCTGCTAAGAGTGTAGATTTCAGGTGCCCTCATCATATGCACACACAATAAAATTGGTAACTATATGAAGAGAATATGTAGTCACTAGCTTGACTGTAGTGATCATTTCATTATACATATATATTAAATTTTTTTGTATACTTTTAAGTATATATAATTTTATTAAAAGATAGGATGAATGTATAGGTAAAGACATTATGAAGTAAATTTATTACTAAAACTAGAGGCCTAGTGTATGAATTTGTACACCAGTGGGGTTCCTTGGTCTAGCCTGTGGAATTGGGCTGAAACTGCCTCTCTGACATCCCCCGTGGGGTCCCGGATTGCGAGAGGGCTCAGGCCAGGTCAAGGGACCCCACCAATGCATGATCAGGGCTGGGGAGGGATGCGGGAGGTTGGCCAGCCAAGGAGAGACCATGGGAGAGCTCCAGGCTGTGTCTGGCCTGTCTCGCTCAGTCCTGGTCAGCCGGACCCATCAGCAAGTTAACCTACCAGTCGGAGCATCTGCCCCCTGGTTGTCAGTGGACATCATAGCCATTGGTTGACCGATTGACTGCCCCCTGGTGGTCAGTGCATGTCATAGTGAGCAGTTGAGTGACCTTAGCATATCATTAGCATATTATGCTTTGACTGGTTGAATGGACAAATGGACAAATGGACACTTACCATATTAGGCTTTTATTATATAGGATATACATAAAAATTCCCATAGAATATGTTAAACATGAATTTGTCAAATTATAATTACAAGTTGCTGTCATATAGCTTTTATTCTAGTTACTGATGTGGACCAAATTAGTGGGAGAACCTGATTCTATATCCAAAGTTTTATATATAGAGAATTTTTAATAGTACAAAAAATTCTGAATATTATTGTACTGCATTAATTGAAAAAGTGAAAAGGAGTAAAACAAATTTTATCTTTCAAAAAGGTTATTGTCTAAATATAAGAAATGTGATAGAGAGCTTAAATGAAGCATCTTAATGGAGACTTATTAAAGTCTCTAAGATCATTCCATTATATATGACAAACAGTCTTATGGATGTTTTATTTAAAGACAAAAACAGTATTTTTTAAAAATAAAAATGTTAACAGTTTGTTTTCACAGATTATTAACAAGCATAGGACACCTTTATCATTGAGATTACCAAACTTCTATGAAATTAATTTACATTATTGACCTTAGAGCTATATTTGTTATCTCCATTACAATTTTTAAATGTGAATTTTATTATCACTTGTGTCAATATGTAAGACCATTTTTTAAAAACCATTTTCTATGGTTGTGCTGGAAGAAATGTTCAAGAAAGATATAGAAAAATTTTATTACCAAAGCATTTCTTCTCTGAATAATCTATTTTTTTTTAACATACAGTTTCTAGTTTGTTTTATAATTGGTACCTTTGGGGTATTTCTTAAAGAATAAATATTGTGAAACATGCTATAAACTCAGAAAAAATAGAACTATTTAAATATATAGACTCTAGACTATGAATCGAATTAAAAAATAAAAAGTTGTACACATTATGACTTCTTGGGAAGCTTCTAATTAAGGTTTGGGTTTCATGGAGTATTACAGCAGAAATGATTTTTTACTTCACAAAACACGTGGTTGCCATGGTAACGTTATTCCTACATTGCACCTACTGCATTTTCTCATATTGGATATTAAGTCTAGCAATATAATTGAATTACATTCTGTACATCATTTTAAATTGCTTAGGAAAAACTCTCCTGTATTTGAAAAGGAAATGTGAAATCTTAGAACTGCAATGCTCTTTGTCCCATAAGATTGAATAAAAACATAACATTGAGAATTACAACTTTTTTTGATCATTTCAAATTAGTGAATGTACTTTCTGACAAGAATGCCAATAATTGTTATATATAAATGATTCAACTGATTAAAATTACCATTATCTAGCATGTTATAGTTTATTTCTCTTGTTTAATTTTTTAATCAATGTAATATATTCTCTATGAGAGCAGATATTTGTTCATGATGATGAATCTCTAGAGCCTATGATAGTACCTTATTCACAAGAAGATGCATAATAAATATCTATATAATAAAGAGCCAGAGTCCCAAGACGGATTATGACCGAAGGCTGACCAGACTGGAAGTCAGTGCTGGGTTGCCATGGTGACCTAGCACTGACTGGGGCTGCTCTGCCCTGACCCAGCACTGACTGCCTAGGGGGCTGTGGATCAGGCCCGGAGAGAGATCTGCAGAAAGAGAGGCAGGGTCTGATCCATAGCCTCTGTGGCAGCCATTGATCAGAACTTGCCTCTCTTTCTCTCCTGGCCTGGCCAACAGCCACACCTCCATTTCTCTCCAGGACTCCACCTGGGCTGCTGATCAGCTCTGCCTTTCTGATCAGGCCCCGTTGATAGGCCCAGAGATGCTGACTGGCATAGAAACTGACCAATCAGAACCAAATCTGGGTGAATGTAAGAAGCCAATGCCTGCCTAGGAGGCGGAGCTTTTGACGCTGACTGGCATAGAAACTGACCAATCAGAGCCAAATTGGTCAGCAGAGGAGGGGAGTCGGTGCGAGATCAGGCCTGCAGGGTAGGGCAGTTGGGAGCAAGATCAGGCCAGCAGGGGAAGGCAGTTAGGGGTGATCAGGCAAGCAGAGGCAGTTGGGGGTGAGATCAGACTGGCAGGGGAGAGCAGTTGGGGGCTCAATCAGGCTAGCAGGGGAGGGCAGTTAGGGGTGATCAGGCAGGCAGAGGCAGTTAGGGGCAATCAGTCAGGCAGGCAGAGAGGTTAGGGACAATCAGGAAGGCAGGCAGGTGAGTGGTTAGGAATCAGCAGTTCCAGATTGTGAGAGGGGTTCCTGATTGGAGTGGGTGCAGGCTAGGCTGAGGGAATCCCCTCTCTGTGCATGAATTTTGTGCACCGGGCCTTTAGTAGTCAAATAAAATAATGCGATTATTTATTTTTATAATTAGAAAATTATGAACATCTTTAATGTTTGTTGAAGTCATATAGTATATTAATCCTTTAGCTATATATTAAAATATTTATATTTTGTTTTCCCATCAAATTACTAAGAAATGATTCTTTTGTTGTTCTACATACCAATAACTACATTAGGTAAAGTAGATTAAACTGTGTATTGGATGCCTGCTAAGGTTCATTTTACAAACATAAGCACTTCACTTTCTGTTGACCTGATTATTAAACTTATGTTTATGTAAAAAATATTGGCTATTGATATGATTTTATATCCCTTCTCCAAATTAAACTAGAGAGAAGTGGGATTAAAAATGCTTTCTTTTTTTAATGTTTGTCAATATTCCAAAAATATATGTATTAAAACAGAAAAAAAATGTTTTCATTTTCTGTTCAGGAAGAAATTAGATAGACTAAATACTACTTGTCAAAGTGCATTGCTTGTACACTGTCATTAAATAGTTTTGAAGTCATGGCAGTGTTTAAATGAGAAAATAAAGAAGTGTGTGTTTGTATAAAATAAGGACTTGGCATTATACATTCTGTGTAAGTTTTGTGACCTTGGCATTTTAACATGGGTTTATTATAAAATGATTAAGTTTTCATTTTAAATATAATTTTGTTGATCCAAATCGAGGAAAATCATAGGTATTTCAAGGAAGAAAGCAGACCTGTGGCACCATAATAAAGAAGCACACTCCACTAAGCTTTTTATCTTTGGAAATAAGACTGACTAAGTGTTCAAGTGCAATGAGCATTCTAAATCAAAACCACTGTTGCCTCACATTTTTATTTCCCCTTAGCTCAGATTTTGGAAGCAGATCTTGCCAAGAACTGAATGCATATTGTCAATATCTTTTTTATCTAGGAAAATTTTCAGGCAATTCATATTAGAATAATATTAAAATTATTTATACTTCTTAAGCCAATTCAAGATAAATAATAAGAACATGCATTCTAGTTTGCTTTATGTCTACATTATTTTTAATAATGGATTGTAAGCACTACATTTAGAATCATATGGATTGCTTTTTTTTCATTAAGTTGGATATACTAGTATATGAGATGGAAATTGGCTAGTTTTATGAATCAACCAATGATATTTTAAGATTTCCAAATCATAGTGCCTGATGTTTTCTACTCATTTAATGTACACTAAGCAGTTTTAAAACTAGCAATATATATTAACATCCTTATCCATGTACTACAACAGCCAGAAGATAAAAAACATAGATGCGATGATATTTAAATTGTGTTAAAGAAGTTCTTTAATTATTCAACATACCAAGATACATTTCTTCAAATTCCATGTTTAATGGATGTAAATATTTTCATCTAAATGAGCAATTTATATTACAAATAAAAATTAATGTCTTTTCTCTTTGCTTTTTAATAAGATTGATACTTGCCAGTGTATTTCACTTTTAGTTGTATACAAATGAAAGGGAAAAGATTCACTTCACTTGTCTGCAGTTGGCCAAATGGTGGCCTCCCAAAAGCTATCCCTGTCGTAATTCCTGGGACCTGGGAAGGTTACTTTATATGGCAAAAAGCTTTTTGCACATTGTGCTAAATCAAAGATCTTGAGATGTGTAGATTATTCTGGAGAGCAGGGTGGGTCCTAAATGCAATCACATTTATTCTCATAAGAAGGAGGCAAAAGAAAAGTTGACATAGATGGAAAAGGAGAAGACAAAGTGACTGCAGAAAGACATTGGTCACAAACTAAGGAATATTGTGTAACTGGGAATGTGCCAGAAAGTTATTAAATATCAATCCAAAATCAAACAGAGAACATATAGAAGGATTTGATTTTGTCACAGTTACAGGACAATGTTGATAAGACATAATAAAGAGGAAAAATATGACTATCTTTTGATATATTACAAAAATAAATAAGTTTCCCTCTTTTTTCCTCTTTAAATATATTTTCATTGAAGAGAGAGAGAGAGAGCGAGAGAGAGAGAGAGAGGGAGAGAGAGAAGAAGAAGAAGAAGAAGAAGAAGAAGAAGAAGAAGAAGAAGAAGGAGAAGGAGGAGGAGAAGAAGGAGGAGGAGGAGGAGGTGGTGGTGGAGGTGGAGGAGGAGGAGGAGGAGGAGAAGAAGAATGATGATGAGAGAGAAACATCGATCGGCTGCCAGCAACTGGGCATATGCCCTGTCCGAGAATTGGAAAACGACCTCCTGGTTCATAGGTTGATGCTCAACCACTGAGCCATTCTGGCTGGGCAATAAATTTTTCTCTGGATCTTCAGAAAGGAAAAGCCCTAGGTTTATGATTGAAAAAGGAGATATGTTTCTAATGAAAGCAAGTGTAGATAATATTTCATCATCCTAATTAGATATTTGGTGAGAGGCAATGCCTTAGTTCTATGGCTGCTGTAACAAATTACCACATATTTAGTGGTTTAAAACAACAGAAATTTATTTTCTTGTAGTTGTGGAGAGTGGAATTCTGAAATCAGTATCATTGCGGGAAACAAAGGTGTCAAAAAACAAAGGGCTGCACTCTACCTATACTCAAAAGATCATCAGCTTACACCATCAAATTTAAAAAGATAGATTCCAAACACACACACACAAAAACTGGTATAAAATGACTACATGTACTTTAAAGAAGGGGAATATGGGAGATATCTGTAATACTATCAACAATAACAATATATATATTTAAAAATATTACATTTACTTTAAAAATATTATTTCCCCAATTTTGTAAATGCACATATGTTGACTATGGCATTTGTAAACATTTATTTAGGAAAAAAAATACAGGCCCATTAGTTTTCCCTGATATTAAAGAAACATAGAAGCTTTGGTCATGAATGATAATGAAGACACGTCTGTTAATGGCTCCATATCTGGTTCTATCTCTCTCTGGGGCTTTCCAGATCCTATAACTAAAATGGGCAGCAGATTGGTTAATTCCTCGGTGTGTGAACTAGAGCACAATGAGAAAGACATGAACTCTCCTCTGGGAACCACAGAGCAGAAGTTTGTCTGATAACCATCTGATTCATGATCACTGCCATATTTTAGCTGTTGAAAGTGCTCCCTAGTCAAAGACTAAGGTATAAAATAATGGGTGAATAAACTTTAAGGTGCTTAAGTTATGGTGTTTAATCATATATTTGAATTGCAGAGTATAAATTATCTTGATGGAGTCATAGGTCAATTATTTTTTATGTATAATTTAACTACATAAAAGGCCATGAAGATTTATTTCATTAATCATAGATATTAATCAAGTGATTCTACACATATTTATCTCCTTCAAATTTAACAATAGACTATTTTAATAAATCAAAGAAATCATTTTAAATATGCTTTAACAACGGTTCTATTTTTATTTTTTGTTCAATCAGAGAGTTAGTAACATTTATATATGTTACAAAGCATGTTCCTAGATCACTGATTCACATGTGGTTCAATATTGAAAACAGTTGGTTCTCTTAATAGCTCTTATTAATTGTAAAATTAAATTATTTTACCTTGGACATAAAAATGTAGTACTTGATATGCAAGAACCCGTATGTGTGCCAACTAATTACGGTAGGTTTCCCTTGATTGTCAACATATTCTTTTTGCTTAAGAGATTCGAAATCAGAAGTTTTTATCACACATTCATCTCCATCATCCCTTCCTACTACTTAAAAGGGATTTGTATGGAAGTGAGAACTAAACTAGTGAGCAAAAATACTGTTTTTTTATTTTTTATATGATTTTATTGATTTCAGAAAGAGGAAGGGAGAGGGATACCTAGTTACCCTGAGCCTCAGACAACTCGTCCCTAATAGACTGAAATTAAACCAATTATTCATAATACAATTAGAAGGATAAAAAGAAATAATTGAAATGGACACTGTAGCTGAAGGGATATTTCCAATCTAAGAGGAGAGCAGAATTCCGGGTCCAGAAGCTGTAACAAACACACCAAATCAAGAGTGCTAGGGATTTACTAGTATAAGGCCAAGAAAACATCGGCCCATGGACTGAAGGGTCCTGGGCATATATGAGGTTATTTAGGACTTTGTATATTATATTAGGGATATTTATTTTATTCTTGGAATAATTAAAATATATTATAAGGATTAAGAAGGGAATATGTTATTAATATTGTTTACACGTTTAAAAATTCTTATTTATATTTTATAATAATATCCACACACAAAGGGCTTCATTTGGTTTATAATCTCTTGAATACTGAGAAATTGATATCAAGATAAATGAACAAGGAATTTCTCTATACAATAATGCTATTCCTAGAGCAGTTATGCATAGAAAAGAGTATTTTCCCCTCAGTGATTTTTCTTAACTCCAGTTATTAGGCCACTTTCATAAAGAATCCATTTACTCTAGAAAATACAATTGCTTATTGGTAGTCACCTTGATTATGAATCTATACTACAATTAGGCTAGATTTTCTTATGGATTTGTAGATGATGAAAAATTATACACTGTGATTTTTATAATTGTTTGGGTACAGAGAACAATAATGACAGTAGAGATGATTCAAAATTGAGCCTTAGTTATAGCTACATTAATAATCAAAAGAATTGATGTAGGTATTTAGGAAAAATGAACTTGCTGATTTTACTTCTTTGTAAGGAAAACATCACCTTGTTAAATGTATACATGTAATGGGGTAAAGGTAAAGGCTTGATCTAATTAAAAAATTTCCCCCTGTAAGGTGTTATGGTAATAAAATAATCTGAGTTTGACCAAAATTATGTATGTAAACTATAAAATATTTTAAAATGCCTATTGGGACATAATGGAAATAGATAAACTATGTTTAAAAAGTTGAAAAACAAAGTTCTTTGAAATAATTGATCTCAATAACAACACAGAATGTTCAAAGACACCTATTACAAAAAACAAATAGTAAAATTACATTAAAATTCTTCACATATAAAACTGTAAAAAAATAGAATCCAAAATTAAATCTAAAGACTCTACTTAACCACTCTAGCTGGTTTGGCTCAGTGGATAGAGCATCGGCCCATGGACTGAAGGGTCCTGGGTTCAATTCTGGTCAAGGGCTACAGTTCGATCCGCAGTAGGAGGCATGCAGGAGTCAGCTGATCAATGATTCTCTCTCATCCTTGATGTTTCTATCTCTTTCTCCCTCTCCCTTCCTCTCTGAAATCAATAAACAAATATATGTATTTTTTTTAAAAAAAGACTTTACTTAACCAAAACAAAAACTGATTCTTAATGACAACAACTTATTTTTAAGCATTGTTGTCTATGAAAAGAAGTAAGCTTCTCCATCTTTTTAAATATCCAATTGTAAGTATACTGTTGCAGGATCAAACTCCTCCCCCAGGTAAGCTGTAATGTTTAGAATTTTCCTTCTGAACTGTTTGAAGAGCTTTTCATGGAGCAACTCTAAGTCAATCCATAAAGCCATCTCTACATTGACACCCAGCACACTACTGGCTGGGTAAAAGGATCCTGAACTCCAAGCGTCAGAGTGAACAATCACCAATATTTTTTTTTAAATATATTTTATTGATTTTTTACAGAGAGGAAGGGAGAGAGAGAGAGAGAGAGAGAGAGAGAGAGAGAGAGAGAGAGAGAGTTAGAAACATCGATGAGAGAGAAACACCAACCAGCTGCCTCCCGCACATCTCCCACTGGGGATGTGCCCGTAACCCAGGTACATGCCCTTGACCGGAATCGAACCCGGGACCTTTCAGTCCGCAGGCCGATGCTCTATCCACTGAGCCAAACCCGGTTTTGGCACAATCACCAATATGTGTACCACACAAACCATCAGTGTAAGTGACCTCTCTCAGATACACAGACTTTCTAATCTTCCCCCAGGAGCCTGGGTAAACACATGTGCTCTGCTCCTCAAATGTAAATAGAATGAAGGACAGAGTGCTGGTCCCCATAATTTATCCAACTTTCTGGCTTTCTTCCAAATACCCATTCACTAAATTAACTTACAAGCTACAGATTATGCTTTGGTTCTAAGGCCCTAAGCATGTGGAAGTTTGTTACACAGCAATAGATAACTAATACTTCTATACTTCCCTGGAAATATTATATGTCACTTG
Organism: Myotis lucifugus; assembly: GCF_000147115.1. Classification (NCBI taxonomy): domain Eukaryota; kingdom Metazoa; phylum Chordata; class Mammalia; order Chiroptera; family Vespertilionidae; genus Myotis; species Myotis lucifugus. The sequence goes on along the minus strand of NW_005871211.1, from coordinate 253,227 downwards.
AACCCAAACTACTCACTTGGCTATATAAATAAAAGAGGGCTATCAGAGATAAAAACAAACAAACAAACAATGTGAGAGAACAGGTGGCACATTTGCAGAGTTCACTTTCAAAGCCACAACTTGCTGTTCTTTACAACAAAATGTCCCCCCCCTTATTTCCACATGTAGAATACACTAATCCTACCCCATGAGAGATAACACAAAATCTAAGCCAGACCTGGTGCTAAAATTGCAGTTCAAATATTCTGAGTTATATGTGGTAATACATAAGGTCTGTGAGTGGGTCTTGGCCATTAAAAACAAAACAAACACAAAAAACAATTTTATGTCCAATAGACAATGGTGAAACATTTTCACTTCAGATGGGCCTTGATTGTACTGATTTTCTACTTTTACCAAGAGTTACTTTTTTCATGACACCTCTAAATTTTAATTTTATATTTAATTATCTTGCTTAGTCATTTATGAAGTAAGTGTTTGAGAATATTATCAACTGAAGATTATGCAGATCTTACTATGTATTTTACTCATAGAATTCTGAAGCCTCAAAATCATTTAAAATCTAAAACTAAGGTAGAAGGGACTATTGGTGTGGTTACATAGGAGAATGTCCCTGTCTGTTAGTGTTGGCAAATTGCACTCAAATGGTTCAAGAAAAGAAGTTATTTATATAACATTTGGAACTATTACGTAAATTTTGGGATATGTTTAAGTTCAGAAAGAGAAAGACAAAGAGAGGAGGAGAAGGAAAGCTGTAATGGCAAACAATCAATTAAGTCTGAACTTGAAGAGCCAAATCTTTAGACAAAATAAAAAGAAAATTTTAAATTGGACTTGCTAAATTTTGTCAATTGGTAGAAAAGGACACGGATGTCAAACAAAAATTTTTGTGAGTGTCTTACTGTGCTGGAGAGATCAGTTTGAGTTTCAGTTAAGAAAAAAAAAGGGCACTTCAGAGATAAAGGAAATCAAAAGTAGGACAAGCCCCAAATTGTACATAAAATTTACTTTTTAGACATTTGATAACTTTTTAAATTGTTCATGTATAGCATGAAACTTCAATAAGTAAAACAAAAAGTAACAGCAAATATTCTATTTACAGATTGATGATGTAAAGAGCTCTGTAGACTTTACTTATCTTTAGTGAAACAACTATAACTGGTAAAAATTATCGAAAAACAAACATTTAAAATCTATAAAACATATTAAGGGCATAGAGCAAATTAAAAATACATTTATTCAAAAAATCTATCAAATCTTAGGATGTATGTAATAAGAATATGTATAACATACTTTGAAAACCATCAAATATTTTTAAAGAAATCAAAGAGATAAATAAATCAAAAGACATCCCATGTTCATGAAGTGGACTAGTATTGTTAAGTTGGTAGTAGTCCTCAACTTGACCTATAGATTCATTCAATTCCCACCAAAATCCCAGCTGCTTTTGTAGAATTTTATTCTGAAATTCATATGGAAATGCAAAAGACTGAAACAGTCTTGAAAAAGAACAAAAAATCTAGAGGACTCACACTTCACAATTTCAAAACTTATGACAAAGTTACAATAACTAAGAAGAGGTGGTACTGTCATATGTATAACATTGTAAATCTGCGTAATAAATATAATTGAGACCCCCCCCCAAAAAAACCCCAAAAAACCTAAAGCTTCATCTCTATGGTCTACTTTACTTTCTCTCTATAATGAGAACAGAACATCTGTTTGTTTGTTTTTACATTTTTTCTGCCACTATATATTTCATGTATTTTTGTTAATCAGAAGGAAAAATTCTCCATCTCTAAGTACTGAGTGAAATTAGTAGACCTACTTCAACCAAGTAGAGGGTAGATTCTCAAATTTCAAAGTGCATTTGAAGCACCAGGGTATCTGGTTAAAATGCATATTATGAATTATTAGTTCTTGGTTGGGGCCTGCAATTCTGCATTTCTGTTAAGCCCTCTATTAATATATTGAGCACAGATATACTTTGAGTAACAAGGGACTGCAGTATATTAAAGTATGCATTAGTAAAATGGGAAATTTTATAGTAGTAGGCAAAAACAGATAATCTACATGGTCAAGACGTCTAGAAAAACTTAAATACACACAATGTGCAGGAAAAATTAGTTTCATATTAGCAGAATATTTATATTAACAGGATGTACTCATGACAGATAGAGAACAGGAAATAGCCCAAATTAGAAAATATCAGTAGTATTAATAGTCTATGATATGTATTTAGAGCTTATAGTTAAATCTGAATATACTTCTTAAAGTCAGATTGGGTGGCATGATAAAGAGACAAGTTCGCACAGAACAAGATGAGCCAAGGGAAGTTGATTTTATTCTGATACTATTGTCAGCAATAGAAAGACAGCAAAGACCGCGTCTACATACCAAGCTCCACAGAAACAAAAGGCATGAGGGTTTTTAACGCTGGGGTAGAGCTGGTGGGAAAGTACTGGAGGACATAGGTGGCAGGTTGATCAATGGAATGTCTGCCACATTAAGTTATTCCTGAGTTTGCAAATGTTCTTCTCCGTGATTAGGCCATCTGTGTTTGCTAATTGGCTTTACTCAAAGGAAAAGTAAACTTTCTCCTACTTCATTACAGAAGCCATTTTAAAACTTGGAGAAAGGCTCCAAGTCAGGCTGAGTTAGGCTCCTACCCTCCCATAGAGACTGGGAATAAGAAAACTATCTTCCTTGATGATTACATTTCAGAGGAACGGCTCCCAGGTCCTTGAGAAAGACAGTCCTGGCTTAATAAACTGACAAGAGACTTCTTTTTTATTTATTAAGATTTGCATCTTAAAGGGACAAAGAAGGAATTGCAAATTTTGCAAAGTAAATGATCTAAGAAAAGGAAAATATATGATTGAGGAGAAAATAATGCAACACACTTACGTAAAGCAAGCACCTGAATCTTATATTAGGAAACATTAAAAGTATGTACTTGTAGCATAAAAGAAAGTATTGTTTTGGCAAAGTTGTTTAAAATTTAAGTTGTATATGCAAGGACCAAACATACCCATTTTTTTACATTTCTTATATTCTTGTGGTCTTGCTAAATGCATAACTGTTCACCAAATTATATAATATTGGCTTTTAATCCTTGCAGTTATATCATATATTATCATATTCTGACAGAGTTTTTTAGATGCAAAAAATACACAAAAGTAGCATCATTAATTCAATGGTTTACTGCCTGTATTGCATTATATTGTATTGCACTGTTAGGGGGAGTGTAGCTTGCAGAGCTTTAGAATACTACCTACTGATCTGGTTAGCATTATCCATATGCAGACCTAACGGCAAGAAATAAGTAGCTTTTACAAGACTGACTGCAGATTCGAATCTTGATTAAATGTGAACAAGAATTTCACAGAAACCAGCAAAAGTGCCCTGTGAGGCTAAATAAAGAGCAAACGCACTGTTCCATGTAGAAAGATGTCAGAAATTGACAGTGTGAGGCTCCCCAGAAAAGTAGGGCTTGGCTGCTACAAAACCGCCTGTTTTAGGTTCAAAGGAACATTCCTCAAAATTTGAAGAGCGAGACATTACACCCATTTTTTTAGAAGATTCCTAAGGACATTTCCAATTCAGTGAGACAGGGAGTTCGAGCTGTCTTCAATGGATGCACTCAAAAGCACACAGTGAATGTCATTCTCATAACTCCAAAGACATATTATGTGTTAAAATCTAGAGTTATAACTTCATGCATAGGTTCTGCTAAACAATATACCTGATACCATCTGATCACAATTTGTTTACTCCATACTTTCTCCCTCTTTCAGCCTCTCTCCCTATTCTCTCTGCTCCAATTCCATCACCCTGGTTTAGATCCTCCTGGTCTCACTGCTGCATGGCTGCCATAGACTCCCAGCTCCTTCATGCCCACAGTGTAGCTCCCAGTGGGGATCTCCTGAGAACTTGTTCACTGTACAGTATCTCGGGCCGCATCAGAGATTCCCTGAATCACACTATGGATGTCAACAGTGAAATCTGCATGCACTTCAAACTTTGAAGAGCCCTCCCCTAGCCTGCCTCTTCCACTCATAACCTTTGCCTCTGCAATTCACTGTGTACCAGGCTGATTTTCCACAGAGTAACCAAAATGCAGTGATATTACAAAAGCATATGTAAGCACCAGGCTATTTTTAATAACAATGATTTGCTTGGGAATTCTAGTTCTGGATAGTCAGGTGCAAGCCTTCTTTTTTTTTTCACTCTTTCTTTTCTATAGTAATGCAGCTAGGGTCACTCTGAACCCCTCCCCTGCTATCGTCAAAGTCTTTCTCACTACTGTGCTCCATTCAGCATAAATATATATACCAACTATCCCTTCTAAAAAGTAATTTTTAATGTATCCCTGATACCATTGTAATAATCTGCTTGTTATTTAACAGGAAAGGAGTAAAGGGAAGACTAGATAATACAGGCATGCCATTTACAAAGCTTTGCTAATTTAACACTCTCCAAGTCTGTTACCTGAAGATCCCTGGGGGAGGGGACTGGACAACATATACAGGCCGAGTAAGGTCTAGGTGCCATGGGAAGGTGATTATCTGTCAGTCACACCTGGAAGCCAATCTGTGTCCAGAATAGGTATGGCCACTGCAAGGCCAAGAAATCTAACTATGTAAACTCCTAGACAAAGGGAGTTCACTGTCCTGGCTCTCTCACATGCCAGTATCCTGGCTCTCCTGTTGTCAGGGGCATGCTCCCCTGCATTGCCCACATGGCTCAGGGCCCCGTGTGACCACACAATGGACTGTAATTGGCCCAATGCTCTGCCAGACCCAGCTCCACCATGGAATGGAAGCTCTGGACACTGGCCCTCCCTATGGCTCTGCTGGACCCACAGCTGCCCCTTTTCCAAGACTGGATGAAGGGACACGGAACTTTGCAACCCAAGGAATATAACTCCATGAAAATAAAGTATTTTACCACATCTCATTCTCATGTAAGGTCTTCCAAAAATGCTTATTTCAGTGGTACCCTAAGAATCCTACTCCCACGAGCAACAGAGAAATTCAATTCTCCGGTAAAAGATTGTGAAAAGAAATACTTAAGTGTAATATAATGTGATGTGAACTTTGGTGTAACCTCTGATTCAATCTACAACATAGAGCTGTGACAGATAAAATCTTAACACACAGCTCTCAGACAATCAACCACAAATGCCCTTTAAGAATCATAGAATTTTACAAGAGATGAAAAGATCCTGAAATAAACAACCCCATTTTATAAATGTCAAAAATCAATGCTAGGAAAGGATACAACATTACAAAGTTGCTATGATTAAAACTCAGATATATAAAAACATAACTCAGGTATGTTGTTTATTTTTTTAATAGTTTCATAACATTATTAGTTTAAAACAGTTTTACTTAGCTAGAAATTCTTTCATTATTTTCACAGCCTCATGTAGTGATGAAGAAAATGAACTTTAGCCCTCACCAGTTTGGCTCAGTGGATAGAGCATCAGCCCATGGGCTGAAAGTTCCTGGGTTTGATGCCAGTCAAGGGACACATACCTTAGTTTCAGACTCCATACCTGGCCCTGGTAGGGACACATGCAAGAGGCAACTAATCAATGTGTCTCTCTCACATTGATGTTTCTCTCTCTCTCTCCCTCTCTCTTTGTTTCTCACCCTTCCACTCTCTCTAAAAATCAGTGGGAAAATATTCTCAGTTGAGGATTAAAAAAAGAAGAAAATGGACTTTAAAATTCAGCAAACTTGGGATTAAGTCACAGCTCATCCCCTCACTTAAATTCGACCTTGTACCAGTAGTTTAACCTAACTAACTCTGCCATGCTGTTATTCAACAGGGAATAAAATGTTGATTATCTTATAGTTTTGTTGTGAGTATTAAATGTAACAATGCACATGACGCAATTAGCATACTGTCAGTTCCACATGTTAGCTATTCTATAGTAATTATCATTATCATAATGTATTTAAACTTATTTAACCAACACTTTCATAATATAGTGTCTGATACAGCAGGCTAGTATCATCTATCTATCTATCATCTATCTATAATCTATTTATCATCTATCTATCAATACTGGTATACAGTTACTTTTATGTCTATGTAGCTATTATATGTGTTTTATTAAGCATCTAGCAAATGCTCAGCAAGCTGGTGATATTTCAATAATCCAACTACACACAAAAAATTACAAGAGCATATGTTCATTAAGATTGATCTTTTCTATTTTCTTCATTATACACTAATTCCATATTTAACTTATGGGATGGCCATGCTATTTTTCTCTGCTAGAAAATATTTCATTTTCCCTTCTATTGGTGAACATTTTCATTCCAGAATTCCACCTGTTCTGGACAACTTTCCTAGAGAGAGTTCAGATACCTCCTTTACATTCTGAGCCCCCATTACATTTATCTGCAAAAACATCATTGTGCATACAATTTTTAATCACAAAGTGTTAGTTTTGAGTTGTAAATTACAGAAGAACAAAAACAATGCAAAATATTTTTATAGGCACACTGGTCTTATACTCTTAAATATAGAAAGTTGTTTTTTAAAAATAGCCCAGGATGTAATAAAATGTCTTTCACAACAAATCCTCACTGATTTTTCTCCAGTACTCTCTCTTGCCTTTCCATGAACAGTTTTGGCCTAAAAAGAATGAACAGGTGGTATGGCGAGAAGAAGCCATGGGGGTGTTAATGTGGCATTGCTTTCTGCAGAAAAAGAGAAAGTACTCTCAGAATTTCAGGCTGCCAATCTACTTAGTTGGCACCTGCAGTCTAAAATATCAGAGTATTTTGAGAGCAGGCGTGTTGCCATCATAACAGATGGTTATAAGCATTGACAGCCAAGTGATCATGTATGTACATCAGTAGTGAGTGTTTAAGGCAAGCTGCTCAGTTAAGAAGGTCAAACAGCCATTTGCCCAGAGCTTCTTCAATTAATATTAAGAGGAATGGTTGCCTATTTATCATATCTTACTATCTATTTATTTACTTACCTCTTGAATAATTATAGAGATACACCAATGAGATCTTTATATTGTAATCAGTAGATTAGAATTCAGTGGCATAGGAGATGCCCTAATCTCAAAGAAGAAAAATAATTTCAATAGCAGAAAAAAAGTGTACCTATAAATAAATAGATATTTTGGCAAATTATATGTAAAATTGACATATTCTATGTAAACTAGAGGCCCAGTGCATGAAATTCGTGCACAGGGGAGTGAGGGGGGTCACTCAGCGTGACCTGAACCCTCTCCAATCCGGGAGCCCTCAGGGGATGTCCTACTGATGGCTTAGGCCCGCTCCCCATGGTTCTCTGCTGTCTGCAGGCCCTGCTGCACACAGTCTGTGGGGCCCGCTTGGCCACTCCCAGGTTGCCGCCAGGGATGGCCAAGCAGGCCCCGGCATGCATAGGCCTGGGACAGCTGGAAGGCGTCCCACCCCACCCCTGGCCACTCAGAGCCTGCATGTGTGCACAATGCCCACAGGTCCGCCATCTTTGTTGTGTTAATTTGCATACTCACTCTTGATTGGCTGTGGGCATTGCGGAGTGACAGTCAATTTACATATTTGTCTATTATTTGTATAGATGAGAAGTGGGGCTTGATTTTGGAATATTTATCTCCAGTATTTCAAAGTTCAAACAAGCTCTTCTGGCCATATCTTACATTAAGTAGTTTCATTAATTTCTTTTTCAAATCAGTACAAGGTTGCAACTCAAATTAAGGTAAGTAATACTTGATTCCTACCAGTAATTATCTGTGCTCCACACATTCTAAAGGTTCTCTAAACATAGAGAATACTGTGACTGTTTAAGGTCAATAGCTAGGAAGGAATACAGTCAGCATTCCAAATCCTTTCCTTTAGATACTGTTCCATATCCATTTATATAAGTTTGCCTCTTTAGCAAGTAAGTTTAGGAAGGCATTGAAACTTAACTTAACATAGAATATGAATTAACAATCCAAACACAGCATATGACTTAATGAAATAATTTATTTGAAAAATACATACTTTTACCCAAATTTAAAATTAATAGTATATCACTTGAAAATATTTATTTTAGATTTGTAAAGTCATAACAATAATATTAGAAACAAGAACAGAAAATATTTATTGGGTATTTAACAGTCACTAAACAGAGTTAAAATAGTTTTTTTATAATTTATATGCAGGTACTTAGTGACAAAGTCAAGATTCACATCCTTGTTTGTCTCCAGGGATCCATCTTGCATTAAGACATTACTGGTTTTATTGGCTGGAATACAGAACAACCACTACTTGAGTAAGTGAATTTATTAAACCTGTGAATCTAGAGTTTCATGTAACTTTACTAAGTTTTTATTATATCTTTTAGGAAGCTATTTTCATGTTCTAAAAATAATTAGCATTAATCATGATTAAAGCTTTTTTTTAAATCCCAGGTAGAATCTAGTTGACTTTTCATTACTCAGATAGTTAAAATATTTAACGTTAACTGAAACATACATTTAATTAGAATTAATATATGTTTTAATGCAATTCTTAATTTTTTTAAAAGTGTCAAAGTAGCTGTGTATTTCTGTGTATAATTAGCATTAATCACATCTCTGAAAAGCTCCTTGAAAATTTTTACTTCAAATATTATCTAGACAATAGAATCTTACTGGAAACTGCTGGAAAGCTCATTTCCAAATGACCTTCAGAATAAAGGAAAGGGTTTGGACACATGATGTCAATTTATTACAGTCTTCATCATTCACTCAAAGTGATATACTGAAGAAGGAAGTAAAAAGAAGTAAGGCAATCTATCACATCCCAAAAGAACCTATGATCTTAATGTCCTTTCATATTGTTATATTCTGCCAGGATTCAATGAGAGAATGCTACTGAAAATAAAACTAAATAGTATTAAGCTACTAATATGACCACAGTGAAGGCAGTTCTTAGATCCTAAAAGAACATACTGTAATTAGTATTGTTGTTTTTCACTCAAGAACGTCTATTTTAACACATGTTTCCTAATATCTGGACAGACAGTCATTAACCTGTATTCATCTTGTGAGTGTAAAAACCTTCATGATTCTGTTTATTATTCATAAGAAGGGGAGCTGCTCACTTTCCTAATTTTTAAAGACACTGAAACAATGATCACATTTCAGCATTCCCTCTGTGGTAGGAGGACAAAAGATTGGGAGGAGGAGGTAAAAAATGAAGAGAAGTAGAATTCTCACCATTAGTGTTCTAAAATGTATGACACATTAAAATGCATTGCAAACGTTTACATGACTTTGTCTACAGACTATGAGATTTTGTCTTTTTTATCATATTGAAGACAACAGGAAGTTCTCAACCCACACCATTATTTTGACAGTTTTCTACCATATTTCCTAAAGTCTCAGTTGACCTATTGATTACAACTACTATTAATCAGTGGCTTTTTTTTAGCATAAAAATAATTCTCAACAATTCCTTCTAGCAGAAGCTTCCCCATTTAGACTGTATGCTGATTCAACCATCTCCGTATTATAGAGTCTTTCACTTGCAATAGCTTCCGTCATGCACCACCATCTACAAACAATTTCACTATTTGGATTACAATTGGTGAACTATGATGGTTGAGTCCACAATATTTGTATACCAAATGGTGAAATTAGATACAGATTGTGGTTCAAGATAGCAGGGTTTTGGAAGTTTCAGACACTAAAAATAAAAGAATAATAATTTTCATAAAATATTAAGTTAAAAGTTAACAAATTATTTCAGTAATAGACACAAGGCTCTGGAAATATAATTGGGATTTTTCCTCTACATTTTTTCCTGCATATAGTTTTCTGCCTCTCTTTGTTTGTTGGTCTCATATTTATTTTCTGCAAAAAGTTGGGGCCACATGATGAGAGAAAGCTAACACATACCAATCATATAGGTAGAGAAGTCATTCTGATTTGTTCATTTTCATCATTATGCCCAAACATGACTCTTTAGTCTTGCAGATAGGCTAGGAGACATCAATGTCATCCAAAACACATGCAGTAGAGTAGATAAAGTTTTAAGGGAGTTTTAACCATAAAATATCAATTTAATATAAATAATGTATACAATTTTGAGTTGTATTTATTTTATATGTTTATCAATATAAGTTATTTGGATGTTTCATAAAGCAAGAAGATAATAGCATGATTGCTTTTATATTGGGAATGATGAGATGTGGCTCATTATTCCCAATAGAAAAGCAATGCAGCTCAAGAGCCGTTGATTTCTCTGTACTCCACAGATATTTTTATCATGTTCCCAAGCTAGAAAGCATTAGAATCTTAAAGTTTCCATTAAAAAAAGTAATTGGAATTGAAATATGAATCAGGACTTTTTTTTATAATCACAGAGAAGATTCACTAGTAATTAAGGTTTACTTTAATTTGTTCTACTTGATATCCTTTGATAAAGGTGATGAGCTTTTAAGTCCAAACAATTAGAGAAATTCCATTGTGAAGGAGGACTAGCTATTTTAGTAATTTACAGCTTCTTTATCTTGAGGGGGATTAATGGCTTATTTTACTAAAAGTAAAATAATGACTAACAATTATTATTGTTCAAATAAAAATGATAGAAAGAAATGCTGTGGAATTTTATATCGTCTAAAAGGATATGTCGAAGACAAAAACCAATCTGAAAGACAACTTGAAGCCCATGTAATTTATTCACTATCTGTGTTTTAGAAAAGGGATTTATCTATCTCTGTGTTAGCATTTTCTTAAAATGCGTTGGCTTACTTTTCAATTTATTTCGACATTTCAGTTTCCTGTGATTGCTTTCCATTTCCCACTACTTACTAAAAAAGATAGTGATAGTAAAAATGGCTTGTACATAATTGTAATTTTCATGTCAACACTAGAGTATTTCAAAGAACGAAAGGGAGATAACCCAGTTAAATTGCTTTTTTCCATCTGCATTGGAATTTTTAGCTATAAATGAGTTCATATTAATGGAAGAACTGTCTGCAGGTAAGACTGTTTAAACACTTGGCTTCAATTGAAATAACTTCATGACAGACCAACATGACAAGCATTAAGGTATAGATTTGATACTATGATCAGTATCTTTTGTCAAGATGTTTGCATTTACTCAGATTTTATAAAAATGTGAAAGGACAATATTTAATTATCATATGTTATATTTAATGTCCAGTTAGTGAATCTTTGGGTATATATTTTTTAAATATTTTTATTGATTTCAGAAAGGAAGGGAGAAAGAGAGAAACATCAATGATGAGAGAAAATCATTGATCAGCTGCCTCCCGCACACCCCACACTAGGGATCCAGCCTGCAACCCAGGTATGTGTCCGGACCAGGAATCAAACTGTGACCTTATGGTTCATAGTTCAACTCTCAACCACTGACCTGCGCCAACTGGGCAGGGTAAATATATCTCTAAGAAATAAGTTATGTGTCAAAAATGAGGCTAATTCTTAATGGGTGGCTGCAATAAATAAATTATACTTTTTTCCCCTGTAGATCTTGACTAATTGAACTAACAGGATTATGTTTGTGACAGAATCAAGAAAATGAGACAGCATATAATTTGCACTATACTCACAGTTGTTTTAAATAAAAATCATTTATTCAAAATATGGTTTTGGGGTACAATTGGCATCAGTATTTACAAGGAGTGTAGGAAAGAAAATTGCCCATTTCACTTGGTTTGTGTGTGTGTTAAGTAATGTAACATATATGTTTTCTAGTAGAGTATAAGAACATGAACATAAACAATTATTCCAAACATTTACAAATGTGTTATGCATAACTAAAGCTTCTTACACACTGAGAGGAATTAAATGGAGTGCAGCAAAAATGCTTTAATAGTAGGTGATGCAAATTTAAATATCATCCTATATAATAAAAGCCCACTGACCGAACAGCAGAGCAACCAGAAACGACTGGTTGACCAGTCGCTATGACACGCACGGACCACCACGGGGCAGATGCTCAACACAGGAGCTGCCCCCTGGTGGTCAGTGTGCTCCCACAGTGGGAGTGCCGCTCGGCTGACCAGGTTGAGCAGTGCTCCCACAGTGGGCAGATCCCTGCAGGCCACGCCCCCAACTAGTGCACAAATCCCATGCACCGGGCCTCTAGTTTTTATATATTTGGAGTACAGAAGAGACATCTGGCATACTGACAAGATCACTTTGGAGTAAAACTCAACAAATTATTATTTTTTTAAAATCTCAGATAATTTTTCTGCCTTAACAAATGCTATAATGTTCCTTCTCAAGATATATATAACAATCTGTAAAATTGGCTTCTTTTAACAATGGAAACTTTTTAAAGTGTAACTTTAAATTGCCATATAAAAAATTATTTTATTAATTAGTGCTAAGAGAGTGAGTTTATTTTTTAAAGCATTTTAGCACTTCTAAAGTGTGAAGATATTCCAATATATTACAAACTTTCTCAGGCTAAATGACATTTTAAATCATCAGAATTTACAAACAAAGATCAAGTATTTAGGTAACAAATTATGTGTCTACTGTTATAAACAACATATACATTGAGACATGTTTCAGAGGTATTAATTGTTCACCTTGACAGTCACTCCCAGAAGCAAAGTTGTGTTTTGGAATCATATTCTTTTATGTTTATTTTGAAGTATTATTTTATATAATAAATAATTGCTTTGTGAGACCATTATGTTGAGCATAAGCTATAGTTTACAAATAAGAGATCTTGTATTGTTCTCTCATTGCTTATAGATATAACTATGATTTGATGTTTTTATGCAATGTGTCCACATAATGGTTGAGAATAAAATTAATTTAAAACAGAAAAATCACAAATATTTTTATCACTGGATGGATACATTAGTTGGGCATCCTGGAACAATTATATATGTCTTCCAGATATCCAGTGTGATGCTAGAGATCTGTGTATACCTAATGACTGCTTATTTATTTATCCATTTATTTAAGGAATATGTATTTACCATATTCAACAATTAGAAATAAATATTTTCTAAAAGTTTATTCAAGGACATTTTAGAACTGAATCCAACTGAATCCTCCACAGTCATCATCATTCTGCTCTGCCTCAGTGACTTTCATCTTTTGTCCCCCTCAATATTCTGTACATTTCTGCCTCATTGCATTACTTTGTTTTGTTTTGAGCATTGCCTCAGTTTTATCTCATGGATTCACCAAAAATATTCCAACAATGTGTCTGTTCTGTGTGAGCTTAAAAGTCTGAATAAAAAGTCTGTTTCAAAACATGTAAGGTTTACTCTACAAATGTTACTTAGCAGTACTCCATTAAAATAAAGAGCTGAGGGGAATTTATATTAAAATTTGCAGAAGCTGGCCTTTTGAAAAAGAATGGAGAAAGAGGGAAAGGAAAAAAATGCAAATAATATTTTGGGCAAAACAAGTAATATTTAGAAACTTCAAAACCCTGATACAAGAAAAAATAGAACACAGAATATGAAAGGGTAGAACTGTTTAAAATGATATTTATTATGATAGAGGAGAAAAAGATATCAAGGTTGGTTAGTAGTAATAAACATGTAAAGCCAGTGACTAGAATAAATGTGTAGAAGTCATTATAATCCTGTGAATAAAATAAAATGTGGAGAAGAGAAATGCAGTTTGTGTACATGTGTATGTATTTCAATATGTATGTGAAAATGTAAAGATATATATGTTGATATATATATATATATATCAACATATAGATAGCATTATTTTTATATTATATACTAGAGGCCCAGTGCACGAAATTCATGCACTGGGGGGAAGGTCCCTCAGCCCAGCCTGCACCCTCTCACAGTCTGGGAGCCCTCAAGGGATGTCCATGGGCCTAAGCTAGGAATTGGATATCCCTCTCATAGTCTGGCACCCCTCGATCCTTACCGCCTGCCTGCTTGCTGCTCCTTACTGCTCTGATCGCTGCTCCTTAGTGCTGCCATGGAGGCAGGAGAGGCTCCTGCCACCACTGCTGCTTTCGCCAGCCATGAGCCCGGCTTTTCACTGAGCAGTGCTCCCCTGTGGGAGTGCACTGACCACCAGGGGGCAGCTCCTGCGTTGAGCGTCAGCCCTCTGGTGGTCAGTGCATATCATAGCAACCGGTCGTTCTGGTTGTTCTGCCATAACGGTCACTTAGGCTTTTATTATATAGATACATATCATTACACATTTGTATGTGTGTGAATGTATGCATATGTCTTTAATGTATATTTTATTAGTGAGATAATTTGAGTTATATAGAACTGGATTAAACTTACCCTATCTGCATGATGGTTTCTGGATAAGGCATAGCCTGGTATTTTCCCCTTTTTCAGCTGGGATCCATATAGATAATCCATAGTTGGATGATCATATTATCTAGTTTCTTCTATGCGTTGGTACTACTTTGTATATTATCTAGTTTTTTATATGCATTGGTACTACTTTGTATATTATCTAGTTTCTTCTATGCATTGGTACTACTTTGTATATTATCTAGTTTCTTCTATGCATTGATACTACTTTGTATATTATCTAGTTTCTTCTATGCATTGGTACTACTTGTTAGGGCTGCTTTCACAAAGTATTAGGGATTAGAGGCTTAAACAATAGTTATTTTCTCAGAGGTATGGAGACTAGAAGGCCAAAATAAGGTATTGGCAGGGTTGGTTTCTTCTGAAGTCTTTCTCTTTAGTTTGAAATAGCTGCCTTCTCCCTGCATCTACATAAGGTCTTCCCTCTGTGCATGTCAGTGTCCGGAGGGGAGCCTGGGTCCTGGGTGCCTGTGGGCAGCCAGAGGGAAGCCTGGGGCCCAGGTGCCTGCACATGTCCAGAGGGAAACAAGCCTGAGTCCCGGATGCCTGCGGCAGCTAGAAGGAAGCTATCCTGGGTCCCAGGTGCCAGAGGGAAGCCAGTGCCAGCAGCCAGGGGAAGGAAAGCCTACTCGTGCATGAATTTTGTGCATCGGGCCTCTAGTCTTATTATAAAAACACCAATAATATTGCATGAGGGCCCCCTCTAATGATGACATTTTACCTTAATTACTTCTTTTAAGGCCCTTTCTCCAAACTTAGTCAAATTCTGAGATATTGGGTGTTAGGATTTCAACATATGAATTTTGGAGGTAGGTATAACAATTGGCATTAAAGCTGTAAAGAATGTTGCACTCGGAGTATTTAGAAATTCTTATCCTGCTGACCCATTTTAATTATTTATGAATTATAGCAATTTGAAGCTACATGATCTTTACATATTTACAAAATTAATTTACAAAATTACTAGATATTTCTTTTTTATACGATAAAATAATTTTAATTTCTGAATTTTTAAAAATTAAGCCATTAATATGTAGTCAACATTTACAATTTCTATTTTAAAAAGTTATTGTGTGCCCTCACTTCAACTATCTTCTTTAAAAGAATTAGAGAGTTAAATTGAATAATGCAATCTATTCAACAAACACTAAGATAAAATGTATATCTATGAAAATACTTTAAAATATTTGTGTTGAGATTTTTGTGACAGATATAGAAAAATTCCTCTTATTTTCAAAGATAAGGACAAAATAACGCAAAGAGATTAAAATGGGATATACAAATGCTACCCTAATTTGAAGGCTTATAAGCCTATTTAAAGTTAAAACAAATAATTTAGCTGAAAAGCACTCATCTAACTTATTACTTTTATAATAAATGTCACTATGAACAGAATAATTATGTGTATTGATGTTAGTCTCATTTACTTAAGTTTAAATTACTTTAAATTACTTATAAATGGCATCTTAATATTTACCATTTAATGTTTGGCATTTTGAATCAATGAATTAGGAAAACAAAGTGTAATTTCTACCCTGATAATGTACTCATGATTATAATTTGAAATCTGTTCTATATCTGTGATGCTTTAGGGTTATTGGAATTTGTTGTAAATATCTTCCTTAAATGAGTTTCTGTTTTTTACTCAGCACTTACATCTTTAAACGCTCTATTTAAGGCAAATACATAACACTAGAGTGTATGCGTATTGCTTACAAAGGAAATAAGAAATTCTAATAAAAATAAACTAGTTTGCTGTGAAAATTGAAGAGAAGAGCGTTTCTATTTACTAATAAGAAATAAATTATATTGCATGAAGTGACTCGATAGTAGAAATCATTCATAACTTACAACAATATTTCAATCCAACTCTTTAGTTTGAGGTGCAATAATTCCCCAGGAAACAAAGAAATTCCTTACAGGAGTAGATTATTAAATATTCAATGTTTTAATTTTACATTTACTTACAACGCTACTATAATTTTTCCTTAATTAAAAATATTTTAAGGTATGTAACTCATTACAAAACACAAAATTTGATTATCCCGGACTTTTAAAAATGTAAACTAATATCTAATACCTACATACAATTCTTTTAAGGTTTAAATAACATATGTATATTACTCCAGCACCAAAGTTAAGGTTATTAAAGGATTTATTGATAGCAGTTATCTTCTTTGTAACTCAACCAATTGCTTCTTTATTCATTCATGAGTCAGCCTTCTTACTTACTACATAAGTGAGTGTGAACTGTGAAGGATGGATTGAAGCTTGAACTCGATCATATTAGCTAATTAGCATTAGATTTTAGAGACCTTAGTTTTTATATTTAAATTAATAAATAAAACTAATAAAAACAGATGAGAAACATGATTTTTGTTAAAATTAAGTATTTCAAACTCATACTGTTATCACTTAAGAGTAGCTGGCACTTATAAATTGAATTAAGTAAAAGAAAACACAAAAACACAGTTTAGTCCTTAGTCCACAATATAATACTCCTTTAGTCAAAAGGTAGTATGTGTAGGATCATATCGTAAGCCAGAAACCAAGTGCTTGGAGCCATTTCCATTCTAGCATATTTGCAACAGCCATGATATTGCAATCAAGAACTGCTAATGAGCCCAGCCGGTGTGGCTCAGTGGTTGAGCATTGACTTATGAACCAGGAAGTCACACTTTGATTCCCAGTCAGGGCACAAGCCTGGGGTTGCAGGCTCGATCTCCACTGGGGGGTGTGCAGGAGGCAGCCAATCAATGATTCTCTCTCATCATTGAGAGATGTTTCTCTCTCTCTCTCTCCCTGTCTAAAATAAATAAAAATAAATTTAAAAAACACTAATCATTGGTATCTGTGCCTCTTATCAGCATACTGTTCTTCCCCTCTCTCCTTCTCCTCCCATCCATCTTTATTTTTAAGAAATTACTTGTCTTGACTAATAGATCACATGAAGGCATGTTCTGAAAGAGAATGATAATTTTTAGCTATTCATCAAAGATAAATGTTCAGTGAAAAAAGATATGCTGCTCCCCAGATAACGGCCTGGGAGACATGGATTATTAATATATCCAGATCTCTGAACAAAAGTGATTATTTACTCCAGCAGAACAAACTGAATTCTAAAAGTCTAAAGAATGTAAAAAGGTCAAAATTCATCATTCAGTTAATTGATATTAAATGAGAGAAAACACATACACAATTAATATGGTTCCATCACCATCTTGTTCTTATTTCAGTGTAAATTATACATTACACAAAGCAATGCAGTGTGAGGTTTTCTGTCTAATTTCTGGCACTTATCTGCCGGTGGTCTTAATCCAGCATCTAGAAGGGTTCAGGAATCTGGAGAAGGCACTGTGCATAGTTTAATCAAGAGTCCAGAGACGAAACATAATTTTGAAAGGCTTTATGGGGAGTCAGAGAAGACTTAGCTAAAGGAACTGAGTTCTTCCTTGTCTCAGGACCCCTTGCTATTTATAAATTGTCCTAAGGCAAGGTAGATATACACATCAAAGGGTAGGGATAGGTATACAGAATCCATTGTCAGATTGGGGAAAAACTGCCTACGGCTATTCAGGTGTTTGGCCAGTAGGAGGCAATAACATGTAGATTAAAATGCCCTCAGGTGTCTGGCAGCAAGCAATCATTTTAGGCATCCTTTTCAGGTTTGGGGAAATGCCTTCAGCCATTTCCAGATGATTCAGCCCTGCTGACCTGCTGGAATTGGCTTTCAGCACTCATCTATTCATAATATAGGTCCATAGTATATAACACTGTGTGACTAGCTGAAGGGAGATACGTAAAACATATTAGTATAAACCAGTGATGGCGAACCTATGACACGTGTGTCAGAGGTGACACGCAAACTCATTTTTTTTGGTTGATTTTTCTTTGTTAAATGGCATTTAAATATATAAAATAAATATCAAAAATATAAATCTTTGTTTTACTATGGTTGCAAATATCAAAAAATTTCTATATGTGACACGGCACCAGAGTTAAGTTAGGGTTTTTCAAAATGCTGACACGCCGAGCTCAAAAGGTTCGCCATCACTGGTATAAACTCTAATATGAGCTGGTTTGAAATATGCTGAGATCTCCTAGCACCTAAAGTGAATCTGAGCAGGGGTCCTCAAACTACCACCCGCGGGCAACATGCAAATACAAATATTGTATTTTTTCCTATTTTGTTTTTTTACTTCAAAATAAGATATGTGCAGTGTGCATAGGAATTTGTTCATAGTTTTTTTTTAAACTATAGTCCGGCCCTCCAACGGTCTGAGGGACAGTGAACTGGCCCCCTGTTTAAAAAGTTTGAGGACCCCTGGGTCACTAGAGCCTGAATCTCAGCACAATCTTAGTTCCTATTTATAGGCAGAGAAGCTGGAATAGCCTCCTGCCTCCCACACTTGCTCCCATGAGAGAAATCTTATAGAAAAAGAAAATCTAAGCTTTTTTATTTTTTTTTATAGATACACACAACAGACAGTCAAACTGACAGGTACAGCTCACTGCTGGGGTGTTGGTATATGTCCTACATCAAGCATGTCAAACTCGCGGCCCACAGGCTGTATATGGCCCACAACAAATATTTTTGCGGCCCAGCCAATATAACAGTATATAAGAAATGTTTTAATAAAAATTTCATAACTTAATTTTCACAATATCCTGTCATACATAATTATTAATAACGAACTACAACGTTCACTAATGGCTGATTACTATAATCGTGCAGGTGCACCATTTCTCTCCACTAATACTGGCAGCAAATATTTTAGCAGCAGATGGCCACATCATTAGTGGTAAACTGACTTGTTTGGTGTGCGCAACAGGAAATATTTCGCTTTCGGAGATCAAGAAAAATAAGTTTATTTGCGTAATACTTATTAATTTGTGTAGTTATTCAGTGTCTGGTAAGTTAATGTTCAAGAAAAAAATATTAATTTTTATTAAAATGTCCAATTATTTTATGTTAACAATTACTCATTTATTTCGGCCCTTTGTATTCAGCATGTCTCTATCGAAATACACCTACGTTTCTATGAAAATTGAAGCTTTTGTTTTTTTGCGGTCCACATCAACTTAAACCTTGTTTATTTGGCCCGTATTAGCCTTTGAGTTTGACATGCTTGCCCTACATCCATGCCTCGGGCTTTTCCCATCAGAGTACTTATCCTTTGCCCTTGGAAGGAGACACCAAGAGGTGGAGCGGCAGCGATTTACTCCTAGAACTTCTCCAAGGAGGTAGAGAAGTGGAAGGTTCTTCTTTCATGAATTGAAGTCCCATTTCACTTTTTCTCCTAATCTACTGGATTTATAAACAAAGTGTGTAATCATTCAGGGGGAAAAATATCAGTACATCAGGGCAATCCTACCTCTACCTTCATATGGCCTTTTACTCAGACCTGCCTCTGCTTTTTGAATAGACTTCTAAAAACAATTAATACAACAGATTTGCCTGAAGCTCTGCTTTAATTTGTCCGCTATTTTCCAGCTGAAGCACTTGGGGCTGATAACAGTTTTATTTTCTTATCTACCAAGTTCTGGGTTGGAAAATTCCAGATTCTGCTTCAAAATGTAATAATTTCTTCCTTAGTTCATCTCTATCTGTTCCTTACCATATGCCACCAAAAGGAACCTATTGGCACTTTTAATACTCTGTTGAGGATCTCTTTAGATATGAGCGAATTTGGTACATTTTCTATCTTTTGTGTTACTACAGACAACTACCTCATGTAATATGTACCTCCCTTTTTCCACCTTCCAATACCAATTTTTTTTCTCTTGTTCGGCCCTTCATCACAAATTATTTTACAATTAATTTAGCTTCCAACCATAACCTTCTAACCATATTTCCTGTAGTTACTATTAATAGTTCTAACAGCTAATGCAACAGGTTTCAGGTTTTGTTACAACAGTTCACTACTTCTGGTAATATTTTTGCTTATTTATTGTGATTAATAATTTCTTGTGACATAGCAAATCCTACTGAAGCATAGTATCTTGAAATAGTAAAGCTTTATTATTTTTCATGCTTCTCTTTTAAAAATATATTTTTATTGATTTCAGAGAGGAATAGAGAGGGAAAGAAAGATAGAAACATCAAGGATGAGATAGAATCATTGATAGGCTACCTCCTGCACACCCGCTACTGGGGATCAACCCACACCCAGGCACGTGCCCTGATCAGGAATTGAACCATGACCTCCACAATAAGTCTGGTGACCATCTGTCCCCGTACATGGTTATTATGATATTACTAGAGGCCTGGTGTACGGATTTGTGCACCGGTGGGGTCCCTCAGCCTGGCTAGTGGGGATCAGGCTGAATCCGGTTCTGCGACATCCCCCAAAGGGTCCTGGATTGTGAAAGGGCAGTTCTCTGGTGGCGCACCCCGGAATCGGGCTCCCTCCTCTCTGGTTCCGGGTGCGTCACCCAAGAACTGCAGCTGCCAAGTCACCACAGCTCGGCAGCTCCTGGTGGTCAGTGTACATCATAGCTATCGGTTGGAGTGCCTGCCCCCTGGTGGTCATTGCACATCATAGCTACTGGCCGGGTTAACTGGTCGGCTGGTCAGCCAGTCACTTAGGCTTTTATGTATATAGATTGACTCTATTCCCTATGTTGTACATTTCATCTCCATGACTTATACCTGGAAGTTTGTACTTTTTAATTCCCTTTCCCTTTTCCACCAGAAGTGTGTTTTCATATGTGCTTGCAGAGATAGGATATCCCCAATTGCTGATAATATAAGAAGCTCAGTTATAATGTAGACTTTAATTAGAGTACTAGTGAGCAAATAGAGAATTGCATTTACAGCATCCTAAGAGGGGATGCAGCAGGTGGGTGGAATTCCAGCAGTATGCCAGCGAGAACAACTCTTCACTGAACTCAGCAGCATATAACATGCAAGTGGAAAAACACTCATGGAGCACAAGCATGAAGGCAGCAGCTTCAGTTTTGTTAATTAGGCTACAGTCATGCCTCAGTGATGTTGCAATTTACCACTCCATCCTCCTGGAGCCTTTGTGCAAATGCTCTTGTGCGCCTAGTAGCTATAAACCCTACGTAATATGTGCCTCCTACTGAGATGTCATTACAACGTTCCAATAGTGTCCCTGTAACAGTACGTTTTTAAAAATGTATAATTTTCTTTCACAGAAAGATAGTAATAAATCTATAACTGCTTTTTAAAAGTTAAAAGCAACTCTTACGCAATTTCTAATACTTCCCACTAAGATTCAGATTAATTTGTCTTCTTGTATAATTTAGCAATGTTGTTTAATTATTCTAAAATATACACCCTTTCTACATCCAGCACATTTTTGCAATTAAAATACTGCAGGCTGTCTCTATATTGGTATTGTGACACTTGCTTTAGAAAGTCATGCTATTTTAAGTATTAGAAAACATATTGTTTAAGAATATATGACTAAGAGTTGATTACTGTGCCCTTTATTACACAGTGTGTGCATGAAGGTACATGATGAACATTTGATATCATTATAGACCATTAAAATGGCACTGTACAAATGTGTCATGCCAGATGAAATGCCAGGCAAAAGGCTGGCAAATACATGCATGCTGAGTGCAAGTTTTCATTGTGGCATCATTGTCAGTTGAGAGCCTGATCAAGGTAATCAAATGAAAAAGTGCATGTTCAGACATCTAGTGCAGGGCCCAGCTGACAGCAAATGCTCAGTGAAAATGTGACCAGTCGTTGTTATTAATAGTGTGTATAGTTTTGTGCTCACTCTGAATTGCTCCTAATGTGTGTTAATGGAAATAAATGTAAATGTGTTATTCATTACTAATCTTTAAAGAAAATTTAAAAAGCAGCAGGGAAACTGAACAGACATTTTCCAAAGAAGACATATGAACGGCCAACAGTTCTGTGAGAACATCACTAATTAGCAGGAAAATACAAAGCAAAACTACAATGAGATATCACCTCACACCTTGCAATTAAAATACACCTTAGAATAGCTGTCATCGAAAAGACAAGAAATAATAAATGTTGGGGAGGATGTAGAGAAAAGGAAACCCTTGTGCCCTGTTGGTAGAAAAGTAATTGACATAACCATTAAAAAAAACAAACAGTAGGGATATTCCTTAAACCTGGAAAATAGAACTACTATATAATCCAGCAATTCCACTTTTGAGTATTTATTTGAAAAATTTAAAACACTGACTCAAAGGATATATGCACTCCATATTCACTGCAGTATTATTTATAATATCAAGATATGGAAATAAACTAAGTGTCTAGTGACAGAAGCATGTATAAATAAAATGTTTTCTATATAGATTATTATTAAACCATAAAAAAGAAAGAAATTCTGTCATTTGTGACAACATGGATGGGACTTGAGGGCATTGTGCTAAGTGAAATAAGTCAGACAGAGAAAAGTAAACAATGTAGGATCTCATAGATGGAAGCTCAAAAAGTTAAGCTCAAAGAAACAGAGAACAGATTGGTAGTTGCCAGAGGTAAAGGGGGTGGGGATGAATGAAGGTGGTCAAAGGTTTCATTTATAAAATATCTACGTTAGGGATGTAGTGTTTATATAAAAGCACATTATACAATTTATGCCAATGACATCACATTTGTTTATATTTTTAAAAATTCTTATTGCTATTTAGATATTCTAATATGAAACTAAATATAAACAGAATTAGAACCAAGGTTTCTCAAGTCTAATATAAGTAACTCATTGTTTCATTTTTTTACTTTCTTCCTTTTTAAATCAAAAACAGTGGACACAACAAATCAAAATACTAATTAGTAAAGAAGCATGACATGTGACACCTCTGAAAAGTGGCCACTTTCTCATTCTTAAGGCATTTTGGAAAATTAATAAAATCTATTTCTTTCTCCCTGCTCTCTATAATGCTAACCTCTTTCCCAAATGTAAATGCCTATCATTTAACCAAAGCAGCATAGCATTGGTGTGTTTTGCTGTTACTTAGATTTATACAAGATTTAAAATTAACCATTAAAATGAATTTTCTCTTTTTGTAAATCTATTACTTTAGAGAAACATGGTGGACTGTAATACTTTTGTAATACCCAAGAATGAATAAATGGTAATATATTCTCTACTTTAGGAGAAAAAAACAGCTCTTCTTTTCTTTCTAAGATCTCCCAAAAACTATCCTAGGCTGAATGAGCAAGGAGCGCATCATGTCCATGTTTAAGTTAGTGAGTGCATTAATTAAACACAATAGAACAATCTTTAAAACATCCAATCTTTCTGCTCTCCTATCATGACTCAAGACAGTCCCAGAATATGATTATGTGATTGAGGAATGTGCCCCTTAAGGATATTTTTATATTATGCTATGATTAGTGTCATCACAAGGGCCTTGATTATTCTGATTAAGTGCAAGTACTTTAGCTGTTGAGTTTAAAAGATTTATTTGTAAAATGTAAAAGTAAAGCACTTGAGCAGCCAAAACAAGGTGGACAGGGAATAGTCAATAGTTTTTCTAGTCTGATCCTAGACTGCAAAATGTGTTGTGAAAGAACAGCAGTTAAACAGAAGATGTTTGGTCAAGTACAAACATTTCATATATAAGATTAAAATAAAAATTATGACCAGGGGGGTCCTTTTGCATTTTCCATGTGGCACATGCCTTCTAATGAGAAGGTCATCTCAATGAGACTGACAATTTATATCAAGAAAATGAGGTAAGGTTCTTTGTGCACTGCTATGACCATTAAGGAATACTATTTCCCCAAAGGTCGGTAGAGTAATGAACTCCACAGACACAAATAAATTAGATAAAAGGCCAGTAGAATCAAAGCAGTAATACTGAGAGAGACCCACTGCTCCTTCTTTCTTTCTGCTAACTCTACACTGGCTATTTATTCTCTTTACTTTTTGATTCTAACTTCTGCAAACAACTCCTGCTCTAAACTTTTTCTTGTGGGTCAAAGGAATGACTGTACAGACTGACTGGGCCATGTGTCTTTACAGACCAGCAAACTGCTGTGTGGTCCAGGAATGTCATAATTGTTTATAACAAGTCTGCTTATCATTCCTCATGAAAAACTTTATTTTAGTCATCATATAAAAATAATCAAGTTAAGTAAAGCATATTTGTATTTTTACTTGATACTTCTGCTAGAATACACAAGAGAAAACAAAGTCCTTATTTGGTAGCATTCCATGTAGACTCTTTAGGGTTGTAAAAGTTGTAAGAAAAGTGGAAGGAAATAAATTGATGGACTATGAGCTGTAACTTTTACTCGGAACGTAATAACTTAAAAAGTGATCCAAAGATTAGGAGAAATGGGTAAAGTGTTCTGTAGAACTTTACCAAATGGTTCAGCTAGTTTTGGGGAAGAGTTGGTTGAATATGGGCCTCAGAAGAGGGAGGATTTATTTGGGATTTAACAGCTGTTTTTTTGGGAATATGGTCCTACTAAAGAGGGTTGAAGAGGAGCTGTTTAGGGGTTAAGGTCATGCAAATATTGAGATAGAGAAGAAAAGTCTTAAGAGCAAGGGTCATGATGAAGGGAAAGGTGGATAATGGAAATTTCCAGTCCTTCATAGTCTTTATAGTTTCTCCTTTTGGTCAAAGGAGTGATCAAGTCTCATCACTTGACAAAATTTTGTTAATTTCTCCAAATCTATATACTAGTGTCAACTGAACTCCCAGACCCATTGGTGGTGGCTGTCAGAAGGGATCCTCATTAATATTACTCTTTGAATTTTAATTATTTATCAAATGAATTGATATTTGGAACATTTCATGATTCTAGAGAAAGTACCAGAAAAAGAAGCCTGGGAATACAAGAATGATAACTAGAATTATTAGAAAGACTTGAACAATGCCTTTAGGCCAGGATTCTTCCCAGCCTTGGGCCATTGAAAAGAACATATCTCATCCCAGCCCCAAGGAAACAGTCTTGATATCAGTAGGCTTATATATAATGCGACTCATTCTTCCAATACATAAAGTAACAAGGTTAATGTGAATTCACATTTCCAAAGTTATGGGGAAGTTCATATGTTTTTGTCTCTAAGTAAAAACAAAATATAACTTGAGGTCCTGCATGTTTTCTATTTCAAATTTTAGCTTGCAGTGAATTTATGTATTATTTCAGGATGGAATTCTACTGGTTAGGTAGATAGAGTCATTTTCCAAGGAAATTAAATTTACATCTTTAAAATTTCCATACTAAGGACTTATTTTGTAAAACTCCTCTTACAGGTTTATTCTGTTCTTTGCTGGGAAGTGGCCTGTATCTCAGCAGCCACACTTGAGCTTCCTGCTGCCATTATGAATGTGTATGAAGCCAATTCCCGTGCAGAAAAATAGCTATAGGACTGACTCATTACTGGTAGTGTAAGAAGCTAGTGCTCAACAAACTGCCACAGAAATGAATTAACTTCTCGCTCAGTCACCACTGCTCTGAGAATGCATGGGAATGGATATTGAATGCAGCTTAGTTCATATAGATCAATTCAATTTCAAAATGTAAAATTTTGTAAATACTACATTTAAATGCATTGGCAGAGCCTATAGAAAAATGTAATTTATATTTTTATCATAAGATATACTTAGCAATAACCTTAACAAAAATATGTAAGTATACCCATTTGAAAAGAGACCAGAATAAAACAAGTTTTGAGAGTGTGTGATAAAAAGTAGGGGCAGGGAGGGTAGCTTTGGAGAGCATTGGAACACATTTTTTTTCTAAGTACATCTAAGTTTGTGTTGGCACAGGTTTTTTTTACATTTGCTTTCTTGGCATCTTTCAAGAATAAGTGAAGAGATATAGTTTCAAAAGAAATTAAAAACTGTGGGTTATGCAAGATAAAGATGGTTATTTGAATAATTTTTACTAATAATGTCATAACATCAAGAATAAACCAATTTCACCCTAGCCAGTTTGGCTCAGTGGATAAAGTGTGGCCTGCGAACCAAAGGGTTTGATTCCAGTCAAGGGCACATACCTTGGTTGCAGGCTCCTCTCTGGCCCTGGCCCTGGTCGGGGCTCGTGCAGGAGGCAACAATTGATGTGTTTCTCTCACATCAATGTTTCTCCGACTTTCCATCTCTCTTCCATTCTCCCTAAAAATCAATGGAAAAATATCCTTGGATGAGGATTGAAAAAAAAAAGAAGAAGAAATAAATTTCTAACACTTTAGATAATATTTTTAGTAATAAACCAGTTTTACAAAGAAGCAACTCATCCACTTGCATAGGCATCCTTGAATGAGAAAAGGCCAAGAAGTTATAAATCTTAACAGGAATATAAATAGGTATGTATTGTTCATATTGTGTATTCTTCCTTGATCACATGTCCTTCTACTGCTTCATCAAAGGCTGCTTCCTTGTCAGCCATAGTGGGTCAAGGGGATCCCAGGGTCTACCAAGGGGTAGGGCAGCTATGGACACTTGCTCTGCACATGGCCTCTATTGTTTCCTCTATAAATACATTTATATGTGTGTGTGTGTGTGTGTGTGTGTGTGTGTGTGTGTGTGTGTGTGTGTGTGTGATATTACTTTTAGAGAGAGAGGAAGGGAGAGAGCAAGAAAAACATCAATGTGTGAGAGAGACATCGATCTATTGCCTCCTGTATCTGCCAACCTACAACCTGTGTATGTGCCCTGACCAGCAATCAAACCAGCGATCTTTTGGTGATTGGGACAACACTCAACTAATGTGAGCCATATTGGCCAGGGTTATAAATACATTTTAAAATGTAGAATATATACTATTTCATTCTGTAATAGTAAAATGGGGCAAATTAAGCTCAGAATTTATAAAACTAAAAATTTTGGGATCTTTTTTGAAAGCTGTGTCATGAGACCCAGTGTTTAACCCTCATATGTTATATAAAAGGGCATATAGAAACATTTTTAATTATACAATGTATGTGTCAATTTACCTGAAACCCGTATTAATTAATGTATTCATCTATTTATTTAGCAATTTATGTAAACAAAAGGTATTAAGTGAATATATGACCAAGTCCAGAATGAGCCAGCTCTTACCTCTTCCCCCTAAATAATAAATTCAAAAGAAAACAAACCAAAAAGTTCCTGTAGTCTTGGAATGTTTATCTTTAAATACTATAAAGTTTACTTCATTTTATTTTTACTAAAATCACAGATTATTGTAAAATGAGGAGCAATAGCTGTAGAAATGTAAATGTTTAATACTATAATACTTTCCTTAGAATCTTTAGTTGTCTTCTGGTCTTAAGCTTGGAAAGGTAAACATTAAGCAAAGGGAAAACTAAACACAAATCATATGCAATTAAAAAAACTAATCATTAATAGTCTTCCATTTTATGCCCATTTAATTTCAAATAAAATGTGATTTTAACCAAGTGAAAAAAATTTGATTGATATACATGATTAAATTGGCATTAGCTAGAGGTTAAACAAATGAAAAAAATGCAATACAATTTCTAATTAATATTTTATGTTACTCTGAATATATCTTTGTATAATCACATATTCATCTGCATAATTATTAAATTACATTGATTATGTGACTGATTAAACTAATTATAATAAAACATTTTATAATCATTAGTAAGGTTAACAATTTTGAAGATGGCATTTATATTAACCTGGTTAATTTAATCTAAACATATTTTTTCTTTGCAATGTATAGTATTTCCATTGTACATTTGTGTCAAATTAATTTCAGCAAATATTCTAAGAGATGGTATAAGGTCAGTTTGATATCACTGTTCTAATAAATATTATCTTTTATTTGTACATCACTTATGAGTTCATTGTCAAACAAAACTTAGGAAAATATTACGTCTTAACTTCAAAATTAGGTAAGTTGGATTTTCATGTTTTATCTTGACCCAAGAAAATATGAATTGTTAAACATTTCGATTATAAAGGTAATCCTTTGTCAGTTTTTATATTTTCATGCAAGCAAGAGAGTTCTCTCTTCATTGACAATAAAGATGTCCTTGGAAGTTTCTGTCTAGGAATATTAAAATTTAAGGCCTTTCTTGGAGTTAATTGATAAGAAAATTTGATCATTATGAACTTAGGAAATAGTCACCAGTAACAATTGGGAAAACTGTAATGAGTTTTATGTTTAAAGAAATAGAAAGTAGATTTTTTTTACTAGAAAATACATTTATCTTAAAAATCAACAGAAAATTCTAGAACTAAAATTTTTAAAAAATATATAAAGCAAACCTGAATATTTGTCTGTTGTAGTTAGAACATGATACTTGGCAGAGCAGCTGTGTGTGGGGCTACCATTGGGTTAAGTTTGTTGTTCACTGCAGTGTGTCGTAATGCATTGGAATTTTGTAGTAGCTAAACAGATGAATTAAAGGAACATACAATAGGGATTGCCATGCCTGCAGCTTTTCATGTCCTTCAGAATGGCACTGATTTCTGCTATCACACCTGGGAGGTAACATTGCTTTTGTTTATTCTTTTGTCTGTGGTGTAAAGGGGGATTTTTTTCATGGTCTTCTGAAAGAAATAAGGATTCAAGACATAAGGATTTACTTACTGTGTGTATGTGAACTCACTGGATCCATTATGAGATGAACATGTAGTTTGACCACAATTTTACCAAGTTTTCATATCACCCTACTCTTGAAGGGGTCCATGATCATAACTGATTTCCCCTGGTATTCGGGCCAGTTCACACACTGTATTAAAAGATATGGGTGCTTCCTTTTTCACATGTACCCATGGCCATTGGTCCCATAGGTAAAAGAATAAAATAATCTCTGCTGCATAGACTTGCTCCGGCATCACACAATCTCTATTTTAATCATTGGACCCAGTCTGAGAATTGGCTCAGATTTGAAAACTCTGTGAGGAATTAAGTCTTTTTACTGTAGTGACTGTCATCAACCTTCTGTTCATTCAACCTTTGGAATATTGATTTGAAAATTAACAGTAAAATAGTAATTTTTGAATATCATGCATATACAAACATCCTTGTTGGCAGCCTTTTTATCTTTTTCTGGGAACCATGATGGACTCTTGGCCATCATCATAGATTACTGCATAACAGGACCCCTTAGTTGTTATGTTGATGCTGCTAACACCTTGCCTTTACTGTGTCAGAGTTCTATATCACCATTGATGCTGGTTTTAAATAATCGCCATATTGTCCTGGGCTCACAGCTGACATCCACTCACTGTCAAACCTATAACAAGCATATTCCTTATCACCTAGTAAAGCTAATTAATGTCCTTTGGGCCATCCTAAAGTATACAGTCACTATAGCATGGCCAGCTTCTCCATTTTTTTATTGGGTCCACGCACTCTATCATGACATATTTGGAAATTCATTCCATATAATGTGGCCCATAATATTTCTAAGAGCAATCCCTAGGGCACACTAGGGCTAAACCCTGGGGCTCTTTTAATCCAATGAATTCTGTGTTTCCTCCATAGAATAAAACTCCATATTACTAAACTTTTTTTCATCCAGCCTTCTCGTCTGATTTAGCACCGGCAAGTTGTGGTCAAAGTATGGCTTTTCTGTTTCCTATTAGTACATATATAAACCAGGTCCAGCAACTCCCACCATGATTAACCTCTCTCTTCACTTATGGGGTGCAGCACTTCTGCAGGCTATAACTAGACTTAATCCATACTTTGGGTTAGATGGCCATCAGGGAATGCGGCAGATCCCGTGCACGGCAGTTTTGTTTTGCGAGGAATCTGCCTCAGATGAATCCACCTCAGAGTCTCCAGGGATCTGCTATCGTCCAACCGAGGAAAGCCACTTCTCCAGGTTTTGAGTGGCGAGAAGATCTAATCTGGTTGTTAAACGCTATTAAGCCCCTTCACTCATACGTCCCCATTCCAAGTCTCAGGATCTTATTCTTTATATTTCTAACTGTGACCTTGACTTACTGAGAAAAATGGACATTCTGCTACTCTTATAATCAGATCTTTGGCCAGATCATCAGCAACCATTTCCCTCCAATTGCAGGAAATTATGACCTCTTTCAGTGATTCCATGGACACTTTCTAACTTTCCTACAATGCACCCAATTACTAATTGGCTTATTTGAGCCTATCATTTTCTCTATTGAATGCAGTAGGAATAGTAATGTACAGCAACAAACAATTAAGTCCTACTGTCTTTGTAATGACCATTCCCCTATATCTTTCTAATGCTATGGCTATAACACAATACAGTAGATATTACACTTATATAGTCTAACCCAGATGATCACATGTAAAATAATTAACAATTTTAATGCTATAATATAAATATGCCAGAAAGTAGTACCATTCTATTGGCCAATCTGTTGCTACTTGATTGATGAGAGATCCAATTTCAAAATCATATAAAATCCACTCTGCTGCTTAGAACCACCTCTATTACACACTGCCTTACGTCAGGCTTCCCAGAAGCAGACCAGAGTAGGCTCAGGTAGACATAGGGAGTTCTCTGGGGAAAAAAGATGCTGACTCTTAGAAACAAATGAGCGTAATTCTGATATTAAGTAGTGATAAGTTATAAGGAGGATTTTTATCGATAAATCCATTTAGTGGTTCTCAACCTTCTGGCCCTTTAAATACAGTTCCTCATGTTGTGACCCAACCATAAAATTATTTTTGTTGCTACTTCATAACTGTAATGTTGCTACTGTTATGAATCATAATGTAAATATCTAATATGCAGGATGGTCTTAGGCGACCCCTGTGAAAGGGTCGTTCGACTGCCAAAGGGGTCGCGACCCACAGGTTGAGAACCACTGCATTAGATGAAGACGTGTTACTGAATAATGTCATAATATCATCAACAAAAAGAAGTACAATATATGTGAAAAATCTATGAAAATAGAGCTAATAACCTTGGATTTTATTTAAAGTTTTATATTTATTTTACCTTTAATTATTTGGTTATACACCCAGTATTTACTTTACCATGTGATCACAGCTTAACAAATAGTTATGTTAGAAAAAATGACTTATTGTTATTAATACTAGCAATATGAGACCACTTTCATACTGATTTAAGTGAACTGGCTTATGTGCTAAAACTTAGCAAGTTAGGTTAACATGTGAGAAAAGTATACTTATGTATGTCTAAGCATATAATCAGTTGTTCTGATAAATTACTTAAGCATGACATTTCTCAGACATGACTTTTACTTGAATAATTTTCCAAGGTAGCATTTTCTTTTTTTTGATGCTTGATATCGAATTATTTTTATCCCAGCTGACAAATATTCTGTATGGTGTGATTAAATTATATTTGCATAAATTGTATTCATTGCAAGTCAAAATCATTTTTCAAAGTTATTCCTTTCAAAGAGTAATATATCCATAGAAATATGTGATTTTGCTTTATCACTCAAACATAATGGGAGCAATGGAATGTGGTGAGTACATAGAGTTGAAACATGATTTATAAATTTGTATGAAAATCTGATAATGCCAGTTCAATACAATGCTTCCTCATCTTTCTTATTTTAAAACATATTTCATGTTTTAAAGAAAAGTAACTTTCTAACTAATGTTCTGAAATAATAATTTTATATTGCTATATGAAATATGTTTTCCACCAATATCATCTGCAAATTGTTCACATATTAATTGATCTTCTCTCAAGAATAATCTTCCTATATAAAGTTCAGTACTTTAGCTTTCACTGATATAAAGAGAAAATAAAAATATGAAATTAAAACCTAATGCCATAAAGTATTCCTCTTTTATATATAATAAACAGAAATAAAATCATAGTGATTTGAAAAGTATAACAGATCGCATTCTTGGGGAGGAGCCTGGAGTATTTACTTATTTGAAATTATGCCAGAATCTATGCATTTGTGAAATATTCTTATGTCTTCTTCATTGCCTCTGGCTTAATGCAATCTCAGTTTCTCCTTCACCATCCCACTTCTACCCATCCCATTTTTCCGATGACATTCAGCTTAAACAACAAATTTCAAAAAAGTTGTCCCCAAATGATAGTTCTTATATAACCTAATTTAAAAAGAAGATATTAAAATAGACACCAAAGTTATGTCAGAATTTTCAGTGGGTCTATGACATAGGTAAGGAAAGATGGTCTTAAGGCTAATTACCAGGTTCCCCAACATGTGAGATGAAAGATAATAAAGGTACTAACTTTATAATTTTTTAAAAAGAGACATGTAAATAAATAAATACATGCAGTGTGTTCATAACAGTGCTTGGCTATTAGTAAACATCAATAATGATAACTAAAACGATTTTTCTTTGTCTTTAGAGATGTGGTATATATCAATCTGTCCGATTGGATTATATTCTTCTTGAAGATATTTTCTGAAATAATGCTTACTATTGTCTTTTTGTTGTTGTTGTTGTTGTTAATCCTCATCTGAGGATAGTTTTCCATTTTTTTTAGGGATAGTAGAAGAGAGAGGGAAAGATAGAAAGAAACATCGATGTGAGAGAAACACATCAATTGGTTTCCTCCTGCATGAGTCCTGACCAGGGCCTGGGCAAGGGAGGAGCCAACAATCAAGGCATGTGCCCTTGACTGAATTGAACCCAGGACCCTCTGGTCCACAGGCCGACACTCTATCCACTGAGTCAAACTGGCTAGGGCTTACTATTGTCTTTAATAAAAAGAAATGTGTGTTCTATTAAAGCTTGAATTGATAGCCATTGCTGACCTGTGCAGATTGTGGTTAGAAAGAGGCAGAGTATGTGGTGAAGAGTCACTTTATGTAACTCATGATAATTGCCCTAGGTTAATAAGAGAAAAATGTAAGGGAGGACAGTTCAGTGCTAATAAAATATTTTTATACTTTAAATTGGTTAAAAAGTTAAATCAAAGCTCTTTATACATCCTTCTATACAATTTTATTTTTATCTTTATTTAATATATCGTACATTAAGTTATTACAGAAAGCTGGACAAGAGTGAATGAGTTAGTACTGTTTATTACTTAACTCTGATATCTGATAACTAATTTGTCATAATGCATTCACATACTAATTTGCTTTCCATTATTTAATGCTAAAATTAAGTCCCCCATATACATGATAAATTAAAATATGATTAAATAATTATACATGTTTAGATATATTCTAAAGGTATCTTTTGCAATTTACCTATGCCTTTTCTATAGCATTTTTTCACATGCAAAATTTTTGTTAAGCAGTCTTAGGTCTCAATATTTTTCTGTGAGGTTTCTTCATTCTATATCTTGCTAGCTAGATTGATCTTCCCCGCTAAAATATGCTCTCCAATTGTTCTTTTTAATTGTAATTTGAACTTCAAATGAGATTTTTATTTGGACTTGTATTCTGTATCAGAATAAATTTAAATATAAATAGATATATTTTTAAGGCTGTAGAGAGAACAATAATTTTCTACTATCTACCACACTCCCACATCTTTGATTTATATATTTTTAGTATAGGATGAATATTTTGGTCTGAGGCTGGTGAGCAGGTTAAGCAGTAGAAAAGATTTAATCAGAGCACTTTAAATATCTTTTTTTAATACCCATTCTGATGGAACACATTTATATGTCTTCCCCAGAGTGGTGAAATTGAGACTTCTTAGGTAACACAGGAAAATGATTTTGAATTGGGCTTTTGCCAGTGTTCAGGCAAACTTCAAGAGAAAAAGATCCAGATAATATAAATCTAATTTATATTGAAAAATTAATGTAAAACTTATAGGGTTATGAGAGTGGTGCATCCTATTTACATAGATACTCATCCATTTACTCTGTTTAGGTTTTTCCTAGATGTTCAAGGGTGATAGAAAACCCAGGTGTCAAACACAACATGCTGACCACAGTGCATTTCAATTCTGACATTCTCTGCATCCCACTGAATTGATTTCATCTTCCTGTTTGTATATGCAGTAGAGTAACCTGCTTTCATGCATATCTTATCTTGAGAAAAGTATCACAGAGAAAAATATTATGAATTCTGATTTTGTAGAAATAGCTCTTATACTACTATTGCTTGCTTTATTTTTGAAATATCTTCACACTAGATATTATTTTACTCACACACACACACACACCAAAATTTCCTTTGCAAATTTAGAGTAAAATTATAACATGACAACATGCAGAATTGTAAACATTCAAGGTAAAATTATAGTCACCCAATTAGTTCTAATGTATTAAAATTTTTGCTATATAGTATTATATCTGACTGGAGGCCCGATGTACAAAATTCGTGCAAGAGTAGGCCTTCCTTTCCCTGGCTGCCGGCACTGGCTTCCCTCTGGCACCAGGGACCTGGGTTTCCCTCTGGCACCCGGGACATGGGCTTCCCTCGCAGCCCTGGCTTCCTCTGGTCTAATTAGCATATTATGCTTTTATTATTATAGATAGTTATGATCTTACTACTGTGTGATTCTATGGACACTTCTAAACTTTCTTACAAAGGCTATAAAAACTTCATAGGTGTAATTCTGAATATTAGTTTATATATATTGGGTCAAGTTCTCTTTTTCATGATAGTTGAGGAAGCCTGTGGTAAACCTACTTTTCCTGATCATAAAATGCATATTCTTTTGTTGAATAAAAAAGGAAATTACTTTTTGCCTTTACTTTGCTCTTTAATTCTTGATTAATACATTAAAAAGATGAAGGTAGTTGATTGTAGACTCAGTGGGAATACAAGGAGCTAAAAATATAGGCATGATGAGATCATCACAAATACCTTTTGTCTATTGAACTTTCTGATAGCAATGTACTCATGTGTACACTTTGGATTAAATGTAAACAAGTTTATTTTCCTTGATTCAGTCTTATACCTCCAAGAAACAAAGTTTTGAAGGATATAGATTTTCCTTATTATTATTTCTTTTTCCATATATGTTTTTATTG
Source organism: Myotis lucifugus (assembly GCF_000147115.1). NCBI lineage: Eukaryota > Metazoa > Chordata > Mammalia > Chiroptera > Vespertilionidae > Myotis > Myotis lucifugus. The sequence goes on along the minus strand of NW_005871211.1, from coordinate 218,116 downwards.
TTGATAGTATTACAGGTATCTCCCATTTCCCCTCCCTTTGCCTCCCTCCTTCCAGGAGGACTATCCGGCTGTGACATCTGTCATCTCCATTGATCGCCAGGGTTGAGTCGCTTATCTGGCTGGCTAGGCAGGTGTCCCCCTCCTCCCTCACCGATCCATGTGCATCCCTCCTGAAGCTGCATGCTGGGTCCAAAGAGGACCACCTTCCCCCCAGAGGAGAGGACCTGTCTTTGGTCAAGGGCATACAAGTAACTGCACTCCCATACTAGAACCTTCAAACAAGCTCCTTATTTATTTGAAAAGACATATCCTAAATGGAGGGGTTTTAAATATTAAATCAATTGTACCTTTATGCTAGAGTTCTGAATGAACTATAGATAAATCAGGAGTTAGGCAAATATCACTTTTGCTTTAGTGATGGAGCTGTTTGAATACATGGCTTAGAGCCACAATCAAATGGCCTTGTTACTGCTATATGTGTGTGTCTTTGCCTATACCCTATTTAAAGAGCTCCTTGGGAAAACTATGTGAGAAAGAATATGACTAAATTATCTCTGCTTGATCATTTTTAATAAGTTACCTCCACCTAAATGAGAAAAGTTCACCTCATTAAGCAAAGTTGTCCAGTACTTGTCAAATACCAATCAATTTTTGCACTTTCCCTGGATAAGCAAACGTTGGTAAAGAGAAAGATAAATATCACATGATCTCACTCATATATGGGATATAATGAACAACATAATTTGATGAACAAGAATAGATCGATCTAGAGACAAATGATGGCGGGGAGGGGGGCGTTAGAGAGCAACCAAAGGACTTATATGCATGCCTATTAGCATAAACAATGGACACAGACACTGGGGCGGTGGGGGCTTGCCCAGGCTGGGAAGGGATCGGGGAGGGGATCAACTGGGGGAAAAGGAGACATATGTAAAACTTTATATAATAAAAAAATTTAAAAAAAGAGTAAAGAACCAGTTTGGGAAGGTCACCTACTACAGATCTCCTCATCTAAAAATCAGACGAGTTGGACACAGCCTTATCCAACCACAAGCAGTAACATCATTCCGGATTAAAAGTTATTATAAAAACTGGCTGCTAATCTATCTTATTGAGGATTCCTTTTAAGGCAACTCTAGAAATTGTGCTCTCTTCATTCCCCATGATTTGTTGTGTGTTTCCCCCCCTTTTTAACTACAGAGGGTTATAGTGATACATTTGTCTAGTGTCTTTGCTCAAGATTTTCCCAAAGACGGTATTTATTGTTGTGTGTTGTCACTGAAGCCTTTGTTCGTTAGCATGTGTTCAAGCAGTGTTTTGGCAGACAGATCCTGGAACAACAGAAACTAAATATCATAAAACAAACCAAACTCCCCTTTCCCATTCTCTGCAGATTGGATTTTGCTGCAGCCTTCCTTCAACAATTAGCCAGATTTGCGCTGAGACTAGACACCAGCCCATAATGAACACTTAAACCTTCCCGGGTTTTTCTGATCACACACCTTACCCTGGATATGTGTTTGGCTTTCTAAATTTCCCAATATACACAAACACTTCTGAATTCTCTAAATAAACTTTTTCCTGGCTTTTCTTCCCAGGCATTCAGAGTACCACTGTATATGTGTCTCACGCATAATTTTTTGCCCTAGGCATCGGTGGTTTGCTGTCAGTGTTACAATGTTTACAAGCAATGGTCACCAGTTTTCTCCACTGGGTGAATTTATCAAAATGGACAAGAGTATCTTGCATCAGTCCCTCAGTTTGTCACCAGACAGGTAAGAGCATACCTGCACAATAATTGTGAATAAGGTCTATTCTTTCACTAAAACGAGTGACCAGATCACACACTGTAAACATGATCTGCTATCATCACAATTGCCACCAAACTAAAGAAGGGTGAGTAAAAATACCACAGAACATTTCTACCATTTTAATGTTGCTTTATTTTATTAATATTTACTTAGTTACTTTTGAACTGTGCTGTCAAAGTTGGATCTTACAATTGCTACTCTTATGTTTCTTACTGCACAATTTTGCTTAAGTCACTTCTGTATCTATTATATTTATCCAAACTTAGAAATATTTCCAAATGCAACACAGGGCAGAAAAGCAATTTCTAGTGATGTTCAACAACATGGGAATCTGTGTGACCTCTACTGTGACAGGGATAATTTCATTTTTCAGAAAGTCATTGAGTTTCTCTTCATGTTTGTATTACTAGATATTTACCAGATATGAAGTAAAGATGGAATCCATAGAAATAAGTCATTTGTAAATTGTCACAAGCATCATTTTTCTGTAGTAACATTTGGAATTGGTAAAGCATGTTAGTTGCACACATTTTGAATATATTACTTAAAATATTACTCATCTTCCAAGAAAAGAAAAAAAATAAACTCTTTATTTATAGGATTATTGATTATTTTAAAATACTTTGTGTCCTTGTGATAGGTCCTGATTAATATTTCTGGTTTAAAACTTTTATTTTAAAGTAGAAAGAAAACCTAGTGTGAGCAGAATGTTCTCAGAGTCAATATAGTCTAAGGAATTCTAATGTTTTCATCTACATACCATTTGTTTACTGACAAAAATCATCCTTTAGCTCTTGTCTTTTAGACGCTAATAAATTTTATTTTAAGTGATGAATTTGTTATACTATTTGAAATCATCTTAATAAATGAATGTTTCTGAATATCTTTAATTTTAGAGGAGGACATAAGATAAGCAGTGGATTGGATGATAACATTCTTATTGTTCAATAAAATCCCTTCCTTCCTCACTCTGTCTTTAATTAACCACCAGAAATCAATAAAATTATTATTATTCCTCTTGGCTAGAAATATTATATTTATGCTTTCCATATCTGATTAGGTAAACAAATCACATGGAAGATAGAGAAGGATCTATAAATTGATTGCATTTCAGGGTTTATGTGTTTAGCCCAATGGAAATATTTAAATAAATAGTCTAACAAGTCAGGCTCTTTAACCACTTAAGAATAGTCTCAGGGAGCCATTTAGGCATTTTTGGAACCTAGTTTGCAATTTTAAATCTATGTTGGACTGTTTAGTGCTGTGCTTCATGAATTAGTTAAATAATGTCTAATGGGCCTGAAATATTTTTAAAATGCCTTGCAACTCCCCATGGTATCAAATATATCTTTATGGGGAATCTTAAATACAAAGATGTTGTAATATAGGGTAAATTTAAGTTGTGTTTTTTAGTTATGTTATATTCCCCTCAAAGTTTACATTTCTTCTTGGGGGTAAAGATAAACTGGTAACAATTTGATCATATTGCATTTTATATTTAAATAAAACGTCAGAATTTGATTTTTTAAATACATAATTCCATTGTCTTAAAATCCATTCTCAGATAATTTTTCTTGATACTTTAATAATCTTGAGGCTATACTTTATCCCTTTACAAATCTTCCTAATTTTAATTTTCCTGGAGCATAGAAAGTTTTCATTGATTTTTATCAATGGTAGTTTTATGATATTTATGAAATGATGCATAACAATCAATAGTCATTGGTTTAGTAGATAAAATCATTAAAAAGAGGAGTATAGAGGAGTGCTCAGTGCACTGTCAGAATGTGAGGATCTGAATCAGGAAGTGCCAGTCACAAGCACTGTGGCTTATTCTGATGGTTTAGATTTTAATTAGTTCATCCCTAAATACGCTATACCAGTTGCAAATATCTTACTCAGCTTATTATGAAGATTAATGAGTAAATACAGGGTGTTCCCCCCAAAATGTATACACACTTTGAAAATGAAATGTACTTTATAACACTGCCTTTATAATTTTTCAAAGTGTG
>NW_005871211.1:203100-214193 GCF_000147115.1 Myotis lucifugus | reverse complement strand
CACACACACACACACACACACACACACACACACACACACACACACACACTGAGTGGCCAGATTATTATGACCAGCCAGATTATTATGGCCACCCCATCAGTACTTCGTTGGGCTACCTTTTGCCTTCAATACTGCGGCGATTCTTCTTGGCATTGACTCCAGGAGATGTTGAAAGGTGATGCGAGGAATCTGACACCATGCCTGATGAATAGCACTGTCCAGTTCTGTGAGATATGATGGTTGTGGAACCAGCTTCCTGATGGCTCTTTTAACTTCCTCCCACAAATGCTCAATTGGATTGATATCTGGTGATTGTGGGGTCCACCTAAGCAAGGTAAAGTCTCCCTCATGTTCTTGAAACCACTCCTGCACAATATGAGCACTGTGGCATGGCGCATTGTCTTATTGGAAGAAGCCATCTCCTTTGGGATACACCATCAACATGATAGGATGAATTTGATCAGCAACGATACTTAGGTATGTTGTGCTATTCAGACGTTTATAATGATCTGGCCCTCTAGCAACTTCAGCACAGAATTATAGCTAATTTGCTTACAAACGTCAGGCGGTCATAATAATCTGGCCACTCAGTGTGTATATACACACATACACACACAATACTAAGAAGAGTACCTGACCCACAATAATCATTATGAAATCATTTGCTGCTATACCATTAGACTTTCATAAAACAAACATACATACAAAATATAGGAATTGTTTTTCTGAGAAGTCTCCATTTTAATAAATCATAATAAACAGCTTTAAAGCAAAGTCAGCATTAGAATTGCTAGAGAAAAAAACACACAATTTGTATTTGTTCTTATTCTCCTGGTGTAAATACTACAACCATGGATGATTTTAAGCTATAAAAGCCTTACTAAACATGGAGTAGAATAGAGATCATGAGATTCTTATGACTCCCTTTGCTTTTAATGTATTTTATTTAGTTTTAATTTGATAGATCTCGCTTTATATTTAACAACTGACTTGTGAAATTTCCTAAAATTTGCACTTGTGAGTCAATATAGACTGGTTCTGGCATGTGGTTGGGTTCAGCAATGCAGTCTCCTATTCTGGTCCTGCTACCTCCCCTTCTATTATTTAATAGACTTTGACCCATAATAAAAGGGTAATATGCAAATTAAAAGAACAGTGAAACAACTGGTTGCTATGATGCGCACTGACCACCAGGGGGCAGACGCTCAATGCAGGAGCTGCCCCCGCCCTGCCAGCCAACGTCTTGGTCCCTTCCCCCAGAGGACAGGCTCCTATTGCCCGATGGCAAACAGGGAACCGGAGGTGGGTGGCAGTGGACTTGGGTGGCGCCAGGCCAAGGCCCCTGCCCCACTGGTTGCCCCCCACACAGAGGGCAACTAGTGGTGGGGGGTGGGGCCGGCGAGCAGGCAGGAATGGCCAACCTCTCAGTCCCTCCCCAACAGCTGGCAGGCTCTAATCACGTGATGGCTAACAGGGAACTGGGGGTGGGTGGCGGCAGGGTCGGGGCTGGCACGAATTTCGTGCACCGGGCCTCTAGTGTTTTATATAAAACAACAAATTTAACTTCCCAGTTTTTGCCATTTGCCTTTCCCCTTTTCCCCATACTAAAATCTGCTCTAAGATAACAGGATTTAGAAATCAAAAGTCAAGAAAATAAGTGTCTGCTGCAAACACAACATTTAGTTCTGTAATACCAACCTACCTTGACACCATGGCACATGGAAGTGCCTAACAACTATTACATGTGTTTCCTGCCATATTGTTAATAGCGAATCATGAACAAAGGAACCTAGTATTTACTGACAAGTTTTACACTCTGAAAAATCTATATTTTTAAAATGACTTTGTTAATCTAGCACATATCTATGAGAGAATGAGAGTTAGTTGGGGAAGAGAGCTCTTTTGATATCGAGCTGCCCGTTTGGATGTCAGTTTTTTCAGTATTTGTACACCATTATCCTATTTACTAAAGAGTAAATGACCACTGTCTGGCATTAGTGTCAAATACTAAAAGCACAACCAGAAAATGAATGAATACAGCAGTTGAAGGCCAGGAAGGAACATATACCACGAACCTGCCAATTACCTTTTGTTTGATAAAATTATAGATTCCAGTGCTGATTATATTGTGTATCTGACAAGCACAGACCTTACTGATCTAAGGTAGACCTGCCAACCAGCATGGATAAAAACAAGGACTTTCTATTATGGAAAATATTAAGATATCTTTCCAATTCACTTTCAACTGTGGTACAAAGAGAGGGGGCTAATATTGTATGCTGCATTAATATAAGTAAGGTAATAATCCTGCTTTTGCATGATCTGTATATAATTTACCTAAATCACTTTCTCCCTCATTCCCAAACATGAGTCTTCCTTAATGTCAGATATCTACTCGGGGAAATTTCTGTCCCTTATTCTACTGATCCACTTGCCAAGGGGAATTAATTTAGATAATGCAGCTCCAACTCATTTTCCAAATTTTATTTAAAAATTTTTATCAAAGAATTTTCTATGATATTTAACTGATTGCAGCATTATACTATAAATGAAGAATGAAATACAGAAATATAAAGTGTTATTTCCAACAACTTTTTCTTTTCTTTTCTTTTTTTTAAGTATATTTTATTGGTTTTTCACAGAGAGGGAGAGGGATAGAGAGTTAGAAACATCGATGAGAGAGAAACATCTATCAGCTGCCTCCTGCACACCCCGCACTGGGGATGTGCCCGCAACCCAGGTACATGCCCCTGACCGGAATCGAACCTGGAACCCTTCAGTCCGCAGGCCGACGCTCTATCCACTGAGCCAAACCAGTCAGGGCCCAACAACTTTTAATGTCGAAAATTTTATGAACATTGGCATATACCATTTAGCTAATGGATTTTGTGCTAAATTATTTTACATGCATTACCTCATTTTACCTTCAAAGTAACCCAATAAAGTAATTGCTATTATTAAGTAGTCCATAGATGATTCTTAAAATATAGAAATCTTATAATATTCATACATATAATTTTAAATATATTAAATACCAAATATTCTCCATGTCCAAATGTATTCCTTTAAAACAGTGATACAGTATATATAGTTGAACATGTTTTCTCTTTACATGCTATAATTTAAAGAATATATTAAAATAATATGTAATATTAAATAATTTTAACATTTTTAATTTTCATGCTGATCACTGAACACAGCTCCCTTTGAAATAACAATGTGATTAATTTTACTTTAAATTCCTGTCATAATAATACAAGATTATGCTAAAAATGTCCTATCAGAACTGAATTTATTAAGTGACAACATGATGACATCTAACTTAATAATCTGAAGAGGAAAAGTCTGGGAAGTTATGGGAAATGTTGATTGATTGCAATTGATCTGAAATTATCTGTTCATTAACATACCACATCCTTGTCAGCTTAACAAGTCAACCTTTGTAATGATAATGAACCTGATAGCTCCACCCTGTACATAAAGATGTGGTTTCATAAAATTCAGTATGTTTACTAATAAGGTACTAAAGCTTGATTATACTCTGGATTATAGTTTGGAAAATGATATTCATCTGTATGTTTTATTAGTTATTAGAAATGATAGTTTTTTTTCTAACTCATAATGTGATCTTTCTCTAAGAGTACAAAATTTATGATTTTCCAATATTTTGCATATACATACATTTAAATATGTAATTAACTATTTTAATTCAATTTAATAGTATTGCACAATGGCTAGGAATGAGTTACTAGGGCAACCTTTCAGACTTATAGAAAATTCTCTAAACTGTAACATCTGAGTAATTAGTAAAAAAAACCCTAAAAAATAAATTAAAAAATGTTTTTTAATGTTTCACAGAAAAAAATTGCAAATGTAATTACAATTTGAGAAGGAGCTATTGTTAATAAATAATATCTTTTTTAAAGGGATACCATTGATAACATCATTAAAATATATACCTATTGATTTCAGAGTGGAAGGGAGAGGGAGAGAGAGATATATAGGAACATTAATGATGAGAATCATTGATTGCTCCCTTACCCCCTACTGGGGATCGAGCCTGTAACTTGAATCAAACCTGTGTCCCTTCAGTCCGTAGGCCAACACTCTATCCACTGAGCCAAATAGGCTGGGGCACTTCTTGGGTTTTAATAGCAATTTTTCTAGGTATTTGTAAGAATTCAAGGTTTTCTATGCCTGTGGGAAATAAGATAGGCTAAATTTTAAGGGCACGTATTACTTTTAGAATTTGAATACACTTTTATTCATTTAGAAACTACAAGATTCCTAAAGAAGCCATGGGAATCCTATTGCAAATAACAATCATGTGATTTAATGAGAGCCTCAGTAGGCTTTGTTGGGAGCAATATATCTCAGAGAAATAACACGGGACACTTGTCTTGGTTCATCACTGCACATTGCTCTCAAGTTTTCAAAGTGCTGGTCAGGAAGGCATTAGAATGTAAAGCAACATGAATGAGCCATCTGAAACATTGTTCACTGCTCTTTAGGCAAGACGACACATCTTTCTGCAAACTAAAGTTACCTGAGAGGTCATTTTATTTCCATGCTGCTATTGCAAAAATTACTATTAATTTAATATCTGAATTAAAATGATTCAAGACAATTTTAAAGCATACAGAATCCTTGGGGTATTTATTTTCTCTATGGAAGCATGCAGGTTCAAAGAATTGCTATTGTCTGTAAAAAGGTGATTGTAAAAGAAACAAAAACAAAAAAAACAATGGGCCAGAAACCATGTTAAAGTTATAAAAATAAATTGCACTACAAAAGTATTTCATGAAATTGGTCATATGATTTTAAAGGATTAAAAGCCCAGACATGAACTTGGAGAAATTTCAAATGAATCATCTCAAAATACATTTTGAAATTGCCTAATTAAAACATGAACATAAGCACACAAAAAATAAATCACAAACATAATTGACAAAAACCAAAATTTTAGCTGTCTATGTTTGTGCAAGATAAGGATTTTCTAGATGCCATCAAATAAAATGACAATTCCAAATTTTCCGAGTTTAATCGATTAAATCTTTTAATCACCTAAATATGATAGTAAATATTAATTTTCCCCACAATGCTATGCACTAGATTGTGTTTCAGTGAACTCTCACAACTAGTTTCTTTAAACCATTACAAAATAATTGATACTAACATAACTGAAAACTAAGTTTTTTCAATGGTTAATTAAAATACAGAATAAAAAATAAACCAATTAGAGAAACAGTTTTTCTATCTCTAAAGCTAAGTTTTTAAAGTGTCTATTGAGAAGTGATCAGGACTACTCTGCATAGCATAAAGTATGCAGCTAATTATAGGGGGTCTTTAAGAATATTGGAGAGAAATGTCTTATATCTACCCTCACGTGTATCTACCCCCGTAACCCAAATACTATGGCAGGAAGGGATGGTGTGAGAGCTCTTGCTCCCACATTACTGTAATGAGGAAACTTATCCCGAGTGCTTACTAGCACCAACCCTGAAATGCCAAAGTTGGGGGGTTTAGGATGCAGCTGATACTGTAGATGAGTGAACGAATCTTGGTGCCTGAGGTTATTATTGTGCCTATGGATCAGTCAACCTATAGATACGACTAAAAACCAATACGTATTCACTATTACTTACTCTATTTGAAATGTAAACAGTGATAACTGATTTAGAAAAAGGCTCGACCTTTGAAAATCTATGTTCTTTGCATTGATTACAGTACTGAAAAGGATATGCCTTATTTTATGTGGGTAACCCTCTTGACTTAGAAAAAGAATATGTAATGAATAAAACTTTCTGGAAAATTTCACTTTATAAAATTAATTATTGCTCAATATTGAAGGACTGTCTAGTGAGGGCTGTGTGGGGCCACTGCCCTGACTAACCCAATCAGATAGTGAGAGTGTAAATTTCTCCTACAGAACCAGTAAGAAGCACATGGAAATCATTGGATCACAGCCCAAATAAGTATAGAAGTTGACTAAGTAATGGATTTGGTTTCAGATTATGGAAAATTTGTAACAATTCTGGGTGTCATTGGTGCAAAAGCTCTTATATCAATTCTCCCGTTGATTTATCGTGCCAAATAACACATATCCATGCCACTTCCCCTGCTTAAAACTTTGCACTGATTTTCTTTGCATGACATGAAGACCACCTAGTGTTGGACATACTTATATTTTGAGACTCATGTTCCAGAACATTCTGCCAGACAGTATGTGGTTTACTCCAGAATTTCACAACCACTTTTGATTGCATAATGCTCTTTTTAGTTTTAAGTATTATAATGACAAAACACTAGCAAGGTCACAAAATAAAAGGTTCTACTGAATTAAGGATAGTAGTGTAAATGTCTTGATTATTGATATCCCATGTAAGATTTCATATAAAAATACAACAAAATATAATTCCACATTTATTAAATTAAGATGAAAGTAGCAACAATGGTTATATTATATCATATTGTGATACATTACGATTAAGACAAAATTTGAAGAACACAAGACTCTGCTTTTCTTTTAACACACAACCTGCCTCCATCCATACATGCATGGAAGAGACATTTTAAATTTACAATATTTACTTAAACTTAAGAAAGAGCAATAATATAGACCGGTGATCATCAAATACACATATTAAATTAATATAAAAGTTGGTTAGTAAGTGGTTTCAATGAAATAAAATGCCTATATATATATATATATATATATATATATATATATATATTTAAAACTGCTTATTGGGTAAAGATATGTGATTCTAAATTTTTATAGTAAAAAAAAGGAAAGTGCCAATTTTGCTCCCAAAATATCTATTTCCTTTCCTAGCACATATCAGCTCTGTGCAGACATCACTTTCTAGCCATCCCTTCGTAGAGGTTCCTATTCCTAATCTTTGTGTGTGCATGCATGTACAAAAACATATGGGACGTATCATTTTTATTCCTTTATGCAAAATAAATTCAGCTTCACTTCTGATCTACTACCCAAGAAACAACAAAGATAACTAGAAAAATGCAGTAATGTCATATCAAAAGCTTTGATATTGCTACACTGGCATTTTGCCATATTAAAGAACAGACAGTGTGAATGTTTATCTAAACAAAATGTTTAACAGACACTTTTCTCTTTTAACTTGACTCTCTTGATCCTCTCAAGTACATCTCAATAGTGGATAGGGCAATTTGGAAAAAAAAATCTCCAATTGAGTTCCTTGCATTAGATCAAGGGATGGAGATTAGAATGGTATTCTCAGACTTGTGTGGGCTTTTTGCACATTAAAATAGGATTGACCTGTGTAACGAGCAGGGTATTAATGTGTAAATGATGCCGTGTGACATTTGAGGTTTAGTTATAAATGTAATTGCCTTTGTCTTGCTCTTTCTTGGATGAGTCATTATGGGAAGCCAGTTGCCTTGTCATTGATACACTCAAGCAGTTCTGTAGGGAAGTAACCATGGGCAGGAACTGAGGCCTCTGCCATCAGCAGGCATTGACTTACAAACATTTTAGTGAGTTACCTTAGAAGAGGATCCTTGCCCGACCAGTATGGCTCAGTGATTGAGCATCGACCCGTGAACCAGGAGGTCATGGGTTCGATTCCCAGTCAGGGCACATGCAAGGGTTTCAGGCTCAATTTCCATTAGGGGATGTGCAGGAGGCAGCTGATCAATGATTCTCTCTCATCATTGATATTTCTGTTTCTCTCTCCCTCTCCCTTCTCTGAAAAAAACAAAAGTGGCTCCTTGGGCCCAGGTCATTGCAGTTCTAACCAATATCTTGACTGCAAGGCTGAGAGCAAGCGTGTCCAGTTAAACCTCTCTCAAATTCTTGACTGTAATAAATTGTGTGAGATAAGTACATTTATCTTTTTGAGACACTAATGATTAAGGTAATATATGACATAGCAACAGATACCTAATATAAGTGTGTATTGTCCATCTCAAAATCTTCATTACCCCTAACCCTCAAGAAAGAAAACCCAATCTGTATTCCTCCTCTCAATGAGTGGAGTTATAATGACGAAGTTTATAAAATGTATCTGATAATATAAAGAGCTGGAATATACTAGAAAAGGCAGTAAAAGGGACTCATAAATAAAATGATATTAAAACCTTTAGAAGGCCGTCAAAGCGAAGAAACCAAAGAAGAAGGGGACAAATAGAAATTAAAAAGCAAAAAGGCAGATTCAAACCCAACCACATTATGTTAAACAGAATGATTTCTCTCAAAAGATGTGCACAGCCTAATTCTGATCACCAGTGAATGTTTCATTACAGGCCAAATGAATACTGCAGACATATTAAGTTAGGAATTTTAAAATAGAGAGCTTACCCTATTATCCAGGTAGACCCAATAAAATCACAAGAGTTCTTATAATGACAGAGAAATCTCAGTGTCAGAGAAGGAGACATAAAAACAGAAGCAGATATCAGGAGGGGAAACTAGACTGTTATTTTTTTCTCAAGTCATGTCTACAAAAATATCTACCATCCACTTGTAAAAGTGCTTGAACTGTTAACTAGAACAAAGTGTGTAGTGGTAAAGAACCCAATACATGCACAATTTTGTTAATTACTACACACTTCATTTAACCTTAACACATCAGCCTGGTATTTACTTGAAAGGCATATGGAAATATTTTTCCTTGAACAATACATTTTACCACTAGGTGGGAGTATATCCTTTGATCTTTATTCAAATGGCATTCAACATTTTAAACTATAATTTTAATTTATTCATTTTATTTGTGATTAATCAAAGAAATCACAATGTTTTCAGTTGAAGTTTTGTTTAATTTATTGACCCTTAATATTCTATGACATACTTTTTTAACTTTTACTGGACACTGGTAATGATGTCTTAGCTAAATACACGAAAAATGGTTATTATTGTTGAGGTTTGCTATTATTAAGAGAATACAGCCGAAACCGGTTTGGCTCAGTGGATAGAGCATCGGCCTGCGGACTGAAAGGTCCCGGGTTCGATTCCGGTCAAGGGCATGTACCTGGGTTGCGGGCACATCCCCAGTGGGAGATGTGCAGGAGGCAGCTGATCGATGTTTCTAACTCTCTATCTCTCTCCCTTCCTCTCTGTAAAAAATCAATAAAATATATTTTTAAAAAAAAAGAGAATACAGATGCCACTCCCTGAGTTTCTTAACTTCCTGAGAGTTCTAGACAAATTCTATTGCTACAGATTAAAAAATTCCACTATGTATGAGGGGATTATCTTGATCCTTTTACCGTTATCTCAAAATCTTACCATTGCACACATTATATGAAGGCAAGAGAAGAAACTAAAGAAAGAGGGGACACATAGAAAAAAAACTATATCCTACTTTCTCCAGGAGGAGCATGTATACTACACTGGAGGCATCTTCCTTTGAGGAGATTTTTCTACACACATTCAGGACATATAAACATCCATAAAGAGCTCACAAAAAATGATGGACCATTGTCTCACCCAATGTAAAAGGCCCCTCTATCTCAATCACATTTCTGAGTATTATTTGATGAGATAAGGGGTGCTTCATTCTTGACACTTTCAAGAAACAGCTGTTGCCTCTTATCATCAGCAAAGTCAAAATACAAACTCAATATATTTGAGTAATTTCTGGGTTCAGGAAGCAGCATATTTCCTATTTACAGATTTTACTTGAGCACATTTATGCTGATACTCACAAAGTGTCCACTTTAATGGGGCTTTCTATAGCAAAAGATTCTAGAATGCATTAAAACTGCAGTACTACAGGCATTCCTATTAGTGCCTTCAGAGAGACTTCACTAGATTCTCAAGAAACCTCCTTTCATGTATTTTAGAGTTTCTTAATCACTGACAATGACCATGAGTTTCTAATGCAAGAAACTGCATTTTTTAATCAGTAAAAGCAAAGTGCCTATATAAAACAATACATCATATATATAATCTATAATAATAAATGTGTAATATGCTAATTAGACCGGATAGCCAAAGAACCTTCTGGACGTCCTCCCGGCCATCCTTCTGGACAACCTTCCTGATGAAGCCAGGGCTGTGAGGGCCGAGGCAAGCTGCCTTGGCTGCGAGGGCAGAGCCCCTTGCAAGAATTTCGTGCATTGGGCCTCTAGTATATGCTTTTATTATATATTAATAATAAAAGCATAATATGCAAATTGACCAAATGACCAAACAGCAGAACAACTGTCTGGATGATCTTCCAGATGACATCGCTATGACATGCACTGGTGCCAGGCCAGTCAAGGCAGGTGGGATGTGATTGGTCGGGGGGCTGCATCATCGCCCCACAAATGCCCCACAGAGGGAGGCCCAGGCCACCCTCTGCGGGGCAATAAATGGGGGGGCTCTGTAATCAATCACCCTGCAGAGGGAGGCCCAGGCCATCGGCCGGCGGGGCGATCGATCGAGGCGGGGGGCTCTGCAATCGCACCCATGCCTGTTGCCTACAGAGGGAGGAGACCATTGGTGGGTGAGCTGGGGGCAGCACCACACAGATGGCAAGCAGTGGCAATGGCGGGGGCAGGGCCAGCTGCCAGCAGCCAGGGAAAGGAAAGTCCCAATAGGCCCTGATTTCCGGCCAGGCCTAGAGACCCTACCCAAGGTGTCCCGGATTGCGAGAGGGCGCAGGCCAGGCTGAGGGACACCGCCCCCCCCCCGCCCCCCCCCCCATGCATGAACCTCATGCACCGGGCCTTTAATATATATATTAAAGAATACCTAAAAGGGAACACAAGTAGGAGGCCCATTTTCAGCAGAGGGAACTGGCCATTGTCCACTTTCTCACCATCGTATCCACTCTGCATTCTTCTGACAGAGAACAAGAAGGGTGAGGGACTTGTTTCTTTCTTTGTATGGAAGAAAAAAGTAGTCGTGTCTTCCCTTCTACCTTCTTATGAGAGGTCAGAGCCTAGCTATAGGGCCATATGGCGCTCGAGGAAGGATCCCTCTGAGAGCCTACTGCTGCTAACAGAGGTTCATCCGGACTCTGCGTCTAGATTACTTCTAGATCCATAGGGAGAAACGAAGACATCCCATCTGGCGCCGGCGTAGTATTAACCCATTGAACCCACTCCCCAAATTTGAAATC
>NW_005871211.1:148262-203000 GCF_000147115.1 Myotis lucifugus | reverse complement strand
TTCAACCATGTAAACCCCATCCCAAATATACAAAAATCTCAACCTGGCCATAACCTTAACCACAATAAAAGACAAGCTAATAATCTCTCCATGTTTTCTCAAGACATTTTCAGACCTGGCAGCCTGCCATTATCTCCCCAGAACCGTCATTCTGTGAGAAATAAATTTTTTTATATCCCTGTGATGCATGTATGGCATTTGTTACCTGAACTAAGTTTTGGGTTCTGTTCTTTCAGAGGTTGATCACAAAATCTCTCTTGCTTCTGTCTTCCTGTAATATCACATAACACTTCTTTCTAATCTAGCAATCTTGCATTTATCTATCCTTCACCTCTAATGCTTGAGGTATGACCTTATAAAACTGACATGACTGTATTATATATTCCTGGAATACATGATACTCAGATACAAGAATACCTAAAAGGTAACATAAATATGAAGCACATCTAACAATATATATTTCTTCAAGGAATATCATAAAAGGGATTATCTGTTGCTTAGGTATATAGCTTTTTGTTCAACCTGTAAATCAAACCTATATAATCTTGCTGCTGAATGGAAAATGTTTGCCATTGTATTATAATCTAACAATGATTAGTATTTTCCTTATTCCTATTTTTTACCATATTATTAAACTGTATAAAAACATAAAATGGAGCTTATTAAAGCATATATATAATAGTTATGGCTAAAGATTAAACTGCAAAATGGCTCCAGATTAAGCCCTTAAATATAAAATAATATAAAATTACACAGCAGTCATGTTGCACTCATTATCAAGTTGAAATGTGTTCCACAGTAGACCTCTTATTTTCTTCTTTAAGAAGTACAGACTATATAAGTCAGGTAGTCAGGCAAAATCTCCACAGCAGGATATACAAATTTGAAACCTTTCAAAAGGCAATGTTTTTATTCACTGTAATTAGGCAATTAATTCTGCTGGCATTTATAGGCTGCATGTGGTGAGAGAAAAAAGAGATAAAGAAAAGCAGTAAAATAAAAAAATCAATTTTACTTTAAAGGTCACTGAATTATATGACCTACCTCAGAAGTATTTAACTTGAAATAAAGAAGTCAAGAAACAAATGAGCTGAGTAACTCAAGTTGTGAAGTTTGCTACTTTAATTAGAACACAATGATTTATTTTAAAGAACTCACTGGTATGTTTCAATAAATGAACTCTTTGTAAGTGCCATTTACTTCCTATCATTTACTTTCTATTTTATGATTCAAAATGTAGAGTTAAGAAAATAGAATTTTTTCCTCTTCTATAACAAGAAAATCTGTTATTAATAAGTATAAATAGGCATATATAGGCTTAATAAAATACTCTTGGAGCAGAATAAATTTATCTGCTAAAAATCATCAACATTTACTAAACATTTATGTAATAACTTTATGTACAATTCCAGATGATATTAATTGATTTGTCTCTTGATTAAAGATTACTATCTTAATGAAAGAAATAATGGAATATTTAAAAATAATAATTTATACATAAAATAATGCAAAAGAAAATATATAGAGGTTTTGACTATCATCCTAATATATAAAAAGCCAGGGGCTGTCACAAGCTAAACAACTGGACAGACAACCGAACAGAAGGCTGCTGGCCGGAGGGAGCTCTGGGCCCCAGCTGGGGCGTGGCCAACTCTGGGTCTTGTGTGATTGGGGACCCTGACAGGAAGGAGGGGGGAGCCCAGTTCCTTACAGAATCAGCCGTGGGACAGTTTGCTGTCAAAGTCCTGCCAGCCAGGAATCCCATTCCCCTGCACCCCAGACCCTGATCTGACACTGGCCTCCCATTTAAATTAATTCGAAGACAGTTTCCCGTGATGCCAGCATTTGCGATGACTATTAATAAATCACAAGGACAAACTCTAGACAGAGTAGGAATAGTCCTACCTGAACCTGTTTTCACACATGGTCAGTTATATGTTGCTTTCTCTCGAGTTCAAAGAGCATGTGATGTTAAAGTTGTAAATACTTCATCACAAGGGAAATTAGTCAAGCACTCTGAAAGTGTTTTCACTCTTCATGTGGTGTACAGGGAGATATTAGAATAAGTTTAATCCATTTATCAGTCATTGTTTGTATCAGTGTTGTTTTTACATCATGTTTTTGTTGTTTTTCTATCATGTCTTTGTTGTTATATCATGTTGTGATTATTTATTAATAAATTTATATATTATTTTCATATATATTTTACTAATTTTCTTTCATCTCTGACACTTCTATTATAGAAAAAGGGCAAGTAGCAATATTGAAATATTTCCTCTAATCAATTCCCTTTTAATGTGTATGAATTTCGTGCACTGGGCCACTAGTACACCTATAATAACCATATGTAAAAAGTGTTTTGTAGATAAGAAAATATATTTGCTTTGAAAGTCTTAATATAGAACCCATACATTTGTTACATATTAGGCCATATTGAAATTCTGAATAAATGATCAAAAATAAAAAAAACACATATATACTACATATAATAAAACTAGGAAAGAAAAGCAAAGTGTTAGGGAAAACAAGCAAACCTCCCTTAAGTAATACTGCTTAGTTTAAGTGATAATTACAAATTAGTATATTTTATAAAATTTAGACTATAACAATGATTACTGTGGCATAGATTGACATTGATCTCCCCCTATGGATTCTAAAAGTATCTATAATGAAAGTTTTGGATGAACCTCTGGTTAGCAGCTGAAGACTCTATTCGTAATCCTCCCTTCCAGCTCCATATGGACTTATAGCTAGATTCTGACCTATCATAAGAAGGTAGAAGTGATGTGTACGACTGCTTGTTTCTTCCATTCAAGGAAAGAAACAAGTCCCTCACCTTTCTTGTTCTCCTCCAGCTGACTGCAGTGTGGATACGATGGTGAGAAAATAAACAATGGCCAGATCCCTCTGCTGAATATGGCAGAGCAACAAGAGATAAAGAGCCTAGGACTGTGACTTGGTAATCTGTATGTCCACCAATGGAGATACTTACCTCATATCAAAGAGAAAATAATGAGAAAGATAGAAAAGCCATTCATTTTAAAAGCATTGAGATATTTATAAATTATAATCCATTATAATTTTAATAAGCAATATTCTAAATTATTTATTATTATTGATAAATTTAATAATAGTTAATAGTCACAATAAAATATATGTATTCATTTTATTAGTTCATTAATACTTGTTCTGTTTTTCAATAAATTAATATACATGAATTACTAGTATTTTTAAATTCAAGTATTTTTGTGGATCTAGGAACATTTAAAGCTTGTCTTTTACTCATTTTGGCTTAATAGTCATTTTTTCAACAAGAAAAGATATATATTTGAGGAAAATTATAGTCTTAGTGATATACAATGTTACAATTCCAATATTCATTAAATTAAATCTGTCAAAGAAATCGACTATTTGATCTGGAACAGTGAAATAAAAGCAGTCAGAGGCATAGAAATTCAGATCAGGTCTTAATCTTATGAGAGAGGGAGAATGTAGCTCAGTGAACACTTACTTAGATTTAAAGAAAAGTAATCAGAGAAATGTTTTAATGACCTTCCCCACCCCCACCCTGTGAAATTATCTATTGCCTGAAAAAGAAAAAAATCAAAGAACTTTCTTCATCTCCTCCTCCTTCAACTCTTCCCATACCTCATCGTCATGATACAGATCTCTAATAAGCACAGACAGCAATATTCTAAGTTTATAAACTAAATAGCTTTATTGATTTCCTTACGAGGTCATCATAGTGACTTTGGAGAAAATGTTTGTGTCAATAATGAGCCTTTAAAACAGTGTGTGTGTGTGTGTGTGTGTGTGTGTGTGTGTGTGTGTAGAAGACCATTTCAAAGGTGATAAATTGTTATTTTTACTGAGTTTGTATGTGAAATGGCAAAGTAATGTTTATGTTTGTCTAAAATTAAACTGAGTAATACTAATTTTGGTAAAGACAAAAATATAAAATAATGATTAGTGCTTTTACTAGACTTGGAGCTGTATTAGATACCACACCTAGTCACTGAATTTGTGATTAAATATTTCAGCAAGGTAGGTGCCATAAGCCTTTCTAGTTTTTGTTTATAGTCTTATGGAATTTATCCACTCTTTCCACTTGTAGACATGTATATGCTTAAATGGAATCAGCATACTGCATGTTGACTACAAATGGATCAAACTGCAGAAAATAATTCAATAGTTTAGCTGAACATTCTGATGCTAAGTGAAATATAATTGGTAAATGTTTTTGTGTTAACAAATTATTTTCTACTTAATACCCCACAAATAATCTATGTGTATAAATGTCCAAGTTTCCTTTTTTAGATTATTCTTCTCATATTTTTGTATTCAAGTTATGCTAGCCACAGAAAATAATTCAAATAGCATTTTCTTTTTTTATATACTTGAATACTTTGTATATTAGAGCTATTTATCAATTGACTGATAGAACTTTCCTATAAACCAATTTATTTATATCCTCAATGTTTTCTTAAATTTGTTTTACTGTTGGTAATTGGTATCTTGTAGGGAAAAATTAGCCAAGGAGACAAGAAGTTGAGTAATTTGTAAGAAATGGTTAAAATTAGAAATGGGAAATATTAACTAAATAAATAAGAAAGGTCACTCAGTTTAAATAAAGGGTTTCAGAAACTAAATATCTTTACATTAATTATAGGCATGGTGATAAAATCATAATGAGAAAACCAAAAATGTGTATCATAGTCAATAGGATGTCTTAATGTAATATTACAAAAGCTGCACCTTTAAAATTGCTGACAAGTCTTTGAGGTGTGCACAGACTTCAAAATTTGAAATGGAGTTGAAATTGAAGTCTGTATAAATGATGAGGTAAAGAACCTATCAAGAGCAGTGTTTCTTAAAGTCCTTGAAAAAGGATAGAGAAGCTTTTCCATTAATTTTAAATGTGTTGCAGAGAAATGTTTTTGCAAAAAGAAAAAACACACAAATAAGTAATTATATACATAGAAGACATTATAAGGTCTCTAAGGACTTGCTTCCAATATCTGGGGTTATCTCATTGTGGAACAATTACAGTTTTTTTTGTTTGTTTGTTTTGTTTTGTTTTCTGGGAATCACACTGTCTTTTCTTTGGGTCAATGAGGGGCTGTTTTTGGATTTTGTGTGCAGTATTGACATGATCAGACCACCATTTTTAAAGGATCTTTCTGGTTATAGTGCATACAGGAAAGCAAGTGAAAAGACAGGAAACTCTAAGATAATTTTGCAGTAATACCAGGGTGAGTGGATATGGCTCAGAGATGGTGGCAAAGCATGTGGTATGAAACAATTGGATGTTTGGATATTTCTGGAAGGAAAAACAAACAGAATACAGCCTGCCTCAGTCATACTAATAAAGACCTGAAATTCCTAATTTTAGAGCTATGTCCATCCTTTATGAAGGTGACAATAATGGGGTCCCAGGGTTTAAAAAAAGGGGCCCTCTCATTCTTCATACTTCCTATAGTTCACTGACCTTACTCGTATTTTTCTTTGGGAAGATTTTAAGTAACTTGATTTACCCAAAACTTCAATAAATAAGACATTTTGATTATTATTGATGGCACCTTTGCTTGGCATTTATCTTTTGCAATATCTAAAATAAAGTTTTACTGTTCATACAAGTACTATAAACTATAGCTTTGGGAGTGTGAAGAATATACTTAGGAATCTAAACATTTTATGAAATATTTAGATTCTCATTTTATTAATTGTATTAGTGAACTAATAGAAGTACTCTTCTATTATGACTCACTATAATTACACTTATGATTAACTAGAGGCCTGGTGCACAAACTTGTGCACGGGTGGTGTTTGGCCGGCTCGCCCCAATCAGGGGCCAGACCTGCTGGGGGGAGGGGCCGCAGGAGGTTAGCCAGCCAGCCCCACCCCTGATCGAGCAGGTTGGCCAGCTGTAGTGCGCATGATAGCGACCAGTTATCCTGGTTGTGCCAGTCACTTGGCTTTTATATATATAGATTGGAAAATCTGACATGTTCTGTTGTTTATCTTAAGTAAAATAATGGGAAATGAAATTGAGTTTTGCATACAAAATTTAATAGAAACATTTGAACATAAGATTTTTCTAATCTACACTAATAATAGAGGAATATGCAAATTGTCCAGGACGCCATCACAATAACTAACAACCAAACAGCAGGCTGCATGGGGCGATCAGGAGGGAAGGGAGGCAGTAAGAGGCGACCAGGTCTGCAGGAGAGGGGGGCAGTAGGGGGCAACAAGACCGGCCAGGGGGAAAGTTAGGGGCGATCAGGCAGGCAGGCAGAGGCAGTTAGGGGTGATCAGGTTGGTAGGGGGGGCAGTTAGGAGCCAGTGGTCCCGAATTGTGAGAGGGATGTCTGACCGCTGGTTTAGGTCTGATCCCTGGGGCAGTCAGACATCCCCCAAGGGGTCCCGGATTATAGAGGGTCCAGGCTGGGCTGACGGGACTCCCCCTCTGTGCAGAATTTTGTGCACTGGGCCTCTAGTTAAAAAAAAAATTATGCTTTATTTTTAAAGAAACAACTTTAAAAATTTGAAGAGAGCACTTAAATAAACTAGGCAGATTATATCAATAGTTTAACCCTTCAAGAGAAGGATTAATATAAGAATTAAATAATTTAATGTGCAAAACATAAACTAGTAGAAATAAATTGCTGTTCCATTTACATTCATATAAAAATAAGGATTATAGTGAATCTCATTTTGTGATCTTACACTACTGAGAATAAATTTTTCATGCTATCTTATACATTGAACTGTTTAAAGTGAAGGGGATCATGAAAAGTAAAAAAAGGTAAGATTATGAGGTAGAACCAGTTCAGCATCCAAAGATAATATACCCTACTATTTTTCCAATATAAGAAATGGAACATATTTATTTCATGTTTTCCATACATTTTAAAGCATTTGTTCATTATCTATTAGTCCTGGGAGTGCAAAATGAACAATAAACACACCTGTGATGAACTGCATAAGAAACACACACAC
The DNA here is from genome assembly GCF_000147115.1 of Myotis lucifugus. Taxonomy (NCBI): domain Eukaryota; kingdom Metazoa; phylum Chordata; class Mammalia; order Chiroptera; family Vespertilionidae; genus Myotis; species Myotis lucifugus. The sequence goes on along the minus strand of NW_005871211.1, from coordinate 195,998 downwards.
ACACACACACACACACACACACGAACACACGTGCACACACACACACACTTATAGCTTTAAAAAAAAGTTTCCTTAAGTCCTGCGTGGAAAGGTGAAGCTAGGTTTAGCCAGGGCATCAGTACCTCTTTTGCTCAAGGGCAAGATGATTTGATCCAGCATAAAATTTCCATTACAGAATAAGGGCTTATGCATTCTCTAACATTACACAAGAGGAGGAATGCTAAAAGCATATTACTGGCTGATTCTAAATGTCATAGTTACCATGTGCATTATAATTAAATTTTTATCAATCATCAAGAAAATAAACTGAGCAGAATACAGAAATGCAAATAACTAGAGGAAATACAATATCATGAAAAAAATTGCTCTTCTTTAAATTCCAAGGGACCATGCAGGCTAAGGTGATAAAATTAAACTAAGTATAGTACATGGTAAGTGCAGAAGTATCATACATGTTTTCTCATGCAGTGGTACATGGAAAGCTGAAAACCCCCATATCCACAAGACATGGTATATCTGGCCTCCTGCATGCACCCTGAACAGGACCAGGATCAAACCTGCAACCCTTCTGTGTGTGGACTGATGCTCCAACCACTGAGCAAAACTGGCCAGGGCTCCCTCTCTCTCTCTCTCTCTTTAATTCTCCCCTGAGAATATGTTTTCATTGATTATTTTTAGAGAGAGGGACAGGAAGAGAGAGACATTGATGTGAGAGAGAAACATTGATTGGTTGTCTCCTGTACAAGCTCTGACACTGGGGATTGAACCTGCAACCTGGGTATATGCCCTGACTGGAAATAAAACCCACATTCGTTCAGTGCATGGGAGGATGCTCCAACCAACTGAGCCACCCAGCTTACACAAAAGTTGAACTTTTTAAAAAATATATTTTTTGTTGATTTCAGAGAGGAAGGGAGAGGGAGAGAAACATCAGAGATGAGAAAGAATCATTAATTGTTGCCTCCTGTACGCCCCACACCAGGGATGGAGCCCACAATCTTGGCATATGCTCTGACCAGGAATTGAACCCTGACCTCCTGCTTCATGAGTTGATGCTCAACCACTGAGCAACACTGGCCAGGCCAAAAGTTGAACTTATTAAACATCATACTTCTCTTGGCATTTTCTAATGCAAATAATAAGCCACGAAAACATATAGATTTCCACAAAACATATAGATTTTCTTATATTTTATTTTTATTTATTTTATATTTTCCCACAGAATCATTTCCAAAAAAAATATATTTCATTTTGTTCAAATTTATTTATTACCCCAATTAGTCAAATTACTTAATTCTCCAAAGAGATATGATATCACAGTCCATTACTCTATAACATTCCTGCAAGAAAAAGATGGCATGAATCAATTGGGCTATTTGTAGATAGTTTAATAAATAAAAGTGTAAGGGTTATTATACCAAAAGCATTATGACAGTTTTCTGGGGCTAGGTGCTACAAAATTCCACAATTTTCCATAAACTTAAGAGGACAAATGCAAGAAGCCATTTTTTTAATTTGGAAGGTGAGAGTGTAGTGGATATGGGCTGATTGAAAGGGACGGTGGCATAGAGATGAACAGTAGAACAAAACAAAGATAAAATGGAGCCATAGTGAAGGTAATTGAACAATTTGTCATTCCATCAGCTCAATTACATTTTAAATTTATCTAAACCCTAACCCATCTTAGCCTATAATATAAATCTTTATTCGCTCTCAATAACAAAAATTAGCATTGATAAAAAATATTAAGAAATATATTACTCTCCCTTCTCACAGTTACCTTGTCTTTTTATCCCCAGCACTGCCAAGGTTATGTCTGTATTCTGCTTTCAGGACAATGTGGGTGTACAGATGTATACACACACATGCACAGATTTTTGATTACTTCTTCAATTTCAGATTTCATTAATTAACTACACACTCCAACTACCTATTTCCATCTTTGTAAAATTACAAAGTGCCTGTGTCTGTAGAACGATGGGTAATAAATGACAACTTTGGAATGTGAGTAAATGGTATTTGTTTCAGTATGCCTCATTGCATTTTCCCTTTTATACAATCTAAAATTCCCCTACTTTTCCAAATTCATACAACTTTATGCTTAAGATTTTTCATTGTCAGAAATTTAAAACAAATGCTCAGTTTTACTCAGTAATTTAGACAACACATAGACAGCAGTAAAAAGGCCATAAAGCATTTCCAAAACACTGCATCGTATATAATATGGAATGTCATCACACAGAAATGGAATAACCTTCAGGATATAACACACACTTTGCATCTAGTTGCTCTCGTCCCAAAAGAGACCAATTCAATTGTCTACCTTCCATTGTTTCTCCTTTATTGTTTTACTAGAGGCACAACAATTCTGTCTGTGGGCCGCCCCACTCCCGCCTCTACTGCTCCCACCCGCTGATGGCGCTGGCCCTGCTCGAACCTGCTGAGAGTGCAGAGCGATTGGGGCCAGTGCCAGCCGCGGATGTGAGCGGGACTGGTGCCATCAGTGGGTGCGAGTGGCGGCTACTGTCCTGATCGCCCCTCAGGAGCAGGGGGAGGTGGAGAAGCCCTCAGTGGCGATTGGGGCTGACAGCTCCAAGTGATCAGGACTGGCGCTGGGTGCCAACAGTGGGTGTGAGTGGCGGCTCTGGCGCCAGCAGCGGCTGCGCGTGGGGCCGGTGCTGGCAGCAGGCGCAAGCACCAGGTAGGACTGTGGTGTGCGGGAACAAAGAATTTTCAGTAACCACCAGAGGCTTGCCTTGATGACAGCGACCAGCGACCAGCACTCTGCCTTGGTCTGGCACCCCTGCTCACCTGCTCCACCATCCCACTGCAGCCGATGCCCGCCATGTTCTGTGCTCTGCTGCCTGCTGCCGACACTCACCTTGTTCTATGCGAGCGCCCCCTGGTGGTCAGTGCACATCATAGTGACTGGTTGTTCAGTTGTTCTGTTGTTCAGTTCTGCCATTCAGTCTATTTGCATATTAGGGTATTATATATATAGATTTCTTAGACCCCCCCAACAAACTAAAGCAATTATCTGTTCATTGCATAGTTCATGAATTTTGCTTTATCTCTGCATTTCTATGAAATTCTATTCTATTTTCTATCAGTTGATGACCCAAAGGGGACTGGATTACAGAAAGCTTTGGAATCATAATGTCTCTTAGGAGCTTACTAGCCATCCAATATGACTTAGAATCAGATGTCTATCTCCATTAGTAATTGATAGTGACATGCTTTTACAATTAGAGTAGACATTTTAGACAAGAAAAGAGAGGTTGATGGATACCCCCCACCACGAATTTAGAAGAGAGATTGGTGGACCTTGAGGATACAGAAGGTGCTCAGCCATCACTGGATGTGTGGAGAGTACATAGAAAATACTCCAAGGGCTACAGTGTATCAGCTCCACAGACCAGTGTCTTGGCAAGAGTTTTTTCAGCTTTCCAATTTATTTTCCACCAAATTGCCCTGAGTAGCCTTTTTACCAATTTGGGGCAAAAAATACCAACATATCAATGCCAGCCTTTACCCAGCTGAAGCAGCTAGTTGACATCATAGACACCAAAACCCTGCTAGTTGAGAATGATGAAATTCCAACTGGCTATTTTTGTTAATTTCATTACAGAATTTAAATGTGTCCCTGGCTGGTGTGGCTCAGTTGGTTGAGCATTGTCTCGTGCACCAAGAGGGTGCCAGTTAGATTCATGGTCAGGGCACATGCCCTGGTTGCAGGCTCCATCCCCAGTGGTGGGCGTGCAGAAGTCGGGCATTCAATGCATCTCTCTCACTGATGTTTCTCTCTCACTCTTCCTTCCTCTGTCTCTCAGATCACTAAGAACATATTTTTTAAAACAGAAATTATTTAAGTGTGTGTGTGTGTGTGTGTGTGTGTGTGTGTGTGTTGGGAGAAAGAGGTTAATTTGTTCTACTTAAATATTAAAACTTCCAAATTCTATAGCATTTTAATAGGACACCCTTTAAAAGCAAAACAGATATTTATAACTTTAAGATGTCCCTGGATTGAATATATAAATGGCCCATAGTGAATGAGATTTACCATACTTCACCCATGTCCAATCAGCCAAAAACATGTATTTTAGGAGAATAGATCCAATGCAAGCCTGAAAGCATTTCTCCTTAAATAAGACTTGCTTATTTCTGCAAATTCTGCTTATATTCTTATCATCTCATGTTATATGAAAAATGACCTTCAATTTTAAGAACCTAAGGAAGAATAATTTTAAATAACTAAAAGTTTTTCAATAGAAAATAACTTAAGTCGATATATTTACAAGCTTTATGAAAAAGAATGTAAAGTTAGTGAATAAAATGTGAATATGAAATAATCTTAAATAATCTTAGAATTTAACAATGTAAGAATATAAACCATCTTGAACACTTACATATTTAAAACAAAGGATGACAAATAGTACATGTGGTGCAAAATACCATTAATACTATGAAAACTATCATGCTGAATACAATAATAATTGCTTGTATCAGAATTACTTTATATCAGAATGCTGATAACTCATTGACATTTACACCTGTACTCCCCTTGCTTCTAGACTCTTGGATCTGGGGTTTTGTAGAATTATTTACTCTTTGTTTTTTTTCACAAGCCAAATAAAAAATATTCTCACTGAGTTTCCTTTTAAAATGTGAAATTTCACCTAATAAGACTAAGGCATAGAAGAGTGTGTTTTGTATGGATGCTACAATCTTAAATACTCTAAATAACAATACAGACATTTTAATCAGCACACTGTTGAAGATATAAATCTATTAACTAAATACAATTGAAATCTAGGAATACAAATCCAAATATGTAAAAAGCCTACGAAAATTATTTTATTTTTAACAATGGCAAAATTAGTTTGATTATGTTATTTGCTTATAATTCTAAAAGGAGTCATCTATAAAGTTTATGTATTAACTGTGCCTCCATTAGATCTTTTTTTGATTACCTTTTTTGGCCAGTTTTATTTTTTCCCCATTTAGTTTAAGGTTTTCTTGTTTTGTTTTGTTTGTTTTTGAGAAAGCTAAAAATGCATATGATTAAACAAATTTGAACAGTACAAAATATTACGTAAAGTGTTACAGAATTTACCAGGCGACCGAAAAATACACAGGAGCACCGGAGGCACAGGAAAAACCCATTTATTTCCAGATGTTTTTCATGTACTAGTACAAGACTCAGGGGAGGCAGTTTCTCTCCAAATCCTGAGCAAGCCAATATGGAAGAAGCTTTCCCTTTATACCCTTTGGTTTCTTTGTCCCCCAAATATGGGATGGGGCTTCCAGACCTTTTATGGGCTTTTCAAAAAGCCCCATGTGTTGGTGTGGGGGTCGTGAGACCACATCTAAAGGCCTGGCACCAATGCTGATAACTCTATCTGGGGGTTGTGTATTGTTCATGGTTTATGGCCTCTCTAAAATGGGAGTAGTACTTAGATAAACAGGTCTTGCAGGACCAGATCATTAAAGGGGCAGTGACTAGACTGTAGGCTAACAAGAATGTGCATTAGGTTACTGGCACAGATTTAGATTGCTAGCCCCCCAAAATGTCTCATTTTCCCCATCAAAAGATGCAACCCTCTGTTTGGAATATTCACATAATTCACACTCTCCTTTGCTTTTAATTTCTGTTCAGTGTTGGACCCCTCTTCTAAAGTAGCACACACCATCATCATTCTGTCCTTAAATGCATTATTCCTGTTTATAGTGCTCTATCATCTGAAGTGCTAATATTTGTATCTCTGTATTAGTGTCTGTCTCAGCAAACTAGAAGGTAAGCTCCATGAGATTAAAATGTCAAAACTGTCAAGGGTCCTAGAATTTACTCTAAGTGGAGGCTGGTAAGTTTGCCTGCCTCAGGTTTGTAGGGTCAGAGGCAATAGCATTTTTACTCCTAGAGCAGTAGGCAGGGTAAGTTTCTTGTTAAAGAATATAGTCACAGACCCAGTTTTTAAGTTTTTATGTCTCCCAGGCTTTCAATTTTCAATGGGTTCCTGGCTTCTCCATCCCAGAATGTGTGGAGAATTTATTATCTTAGCCCTTCTAAAGATCTTTCACTTAAAAAATTTCCCAGTTAAAATTCCTTTTCCATACCCCTAGTCAAAAAGTCCGCAAACTTGCCATTCTTACAGCATGAAGTTGCTATTTTTCATGAATCACTTTCAAGTTGTTGATTGCCTTTGAGAGTTTCAAATTTGTTTAAATTATTTTTTAAAAATTACTTTACTTTTATTTCTGCATATATATTTTCACGTCATAAAGATTTCTCTGAAGTGAAATTAATATGCCCCAAGCTACCATTACAGAAACTGAGTCTTAAATTTGTTTACGTAAGCTGTCTTGTTCAAACAGCGTCCCAAATCATATTTGTTACTTTTAGTTTCCTGAAATATGTTTTAGAGCTTGTTAATAATCATGTCACCAGATAAATTTGCAAGTATATTTAACATATTTAGCAAGAAATGTTTTGTAAAACATTTATATTCAGGGATTAACATGATAAATATGGTCATATCAAACAATATTTAGCAAATTAGCCTTAGTAGATCTTTACTTCATGTTGGTCTCCTTTTCTTAAGAAGTTAATAGGTGCAAGTTTCTGTAACTTTTTTTTCTGATTAAATCATCTATTTTATTTTAGATAACATGCCCCTTGCATGATACTGATTAGGAGACGTAGTGAGAAAATCATACTAAAATACCAAATAAAATTGATTGTTTTCATTGATATCCACATTTTCAAACATATTCAAATCAACTCAATTTCTTTTGGATCTCTTGGAATTATTATCTTACTAGAACATAAAAAGCTAACTGCCATTTGTACTGTCAACTAGTAATCTTATTTAATTATTCAGTAAAAAATGATGTGTCCTATTTTAATAACGCATAGATCTTTTTTAAATAAGGATGATTAATGGCCTGTTGTGATGTCAGTACTAAAGCCAGGATAAAATTAACTAAAAGAGAAAAAGGATTTCAATGACAAAAACAACTATTTGTAGTCAGTGTTTTTGAAAACTGAAATTAATTTTTCCCAGTGCTACACCTCAAAGCTGATGAGGCTTTCTCAAGGCATATGTTGCATCTTAATTCAAAGTTTGAATTATTGTTAAAAACAATTTTAATACATGGTATATTATTATAAATATAATTTTAGTGAATAAAATTTCATATATAAATTTTAGCTTGAAGAAAATATTATTATACCTTTGAGCACTAATAATATATTCTACAGATGTCTAATTATTTTATCCATTTTAGCTAGTACACTATGTCCACCTTTCAAGAAAATAATCACAAGGTATACTAACACTTTTGATACAGCAGTTATTAAAATGTCACTTTTGTTCAAATATTTATTCTAAACCACCCCACTACAGATTCTGTGTTTCCTGAGAGCAAACACTGTTTTATTTCTATCTATGCTCTTGGCTGCATATGCAAATACCTATTATAACAAATGGCATATAATTAAGATAATTGCCTATTTGTGGAAGGATGAAAGGAAGGCAAGAAGAACAGTAGGAGTACAAAGGAACAAAGAAAGACAAATAAGACAAGAATGTAGGCTAATATGTTTTAAAGAATTCGTAATTTACTTGGAGAGATGACAAAGCCTTTTTATTGTATTTCTTAATCAATAATAAGCATCAAATGATAAATACAATCATATAGGGCAGCACCTCCAGGAATTACTGGATGTCAAGGTGAACAATATTTGGCACTGATGGAAGCACAATCAAGTTTATGACACCAGTAGTAAACGTCAGAGGAACTCCCCAAACAGAGGGCTCAGGTTCAGACTGGAATGAAACAAAAGAGCCTGAGGGGACGCTGGCTGTGTGTGTGTGTGTGTGTGTGTGTGTGTGTGTGTGTATAGTGTGGGGCTGGGATGAAGTTTTGAGGGGCCTAGCATTTGATTTTCCCTGGTTTGAATTTGCCTGCTGGCACCTTGGGCTGGAGTTGGGCTTTCTTACTGGCTGCCCCCATCTGTGGGGGCATAAAACCAGAAAAGGGCAGTCAGGGTGGGCTTGAAAGCTGTCAGCAACCAAAGACCAAAAAATGGAGTTGGACTCTGTATTGCAACTATTATATCATAATCTGAAATGTAACTGTGTATGTAAAGAGCCTTTAAATATACTTTTATTTGTTTATTTTTAACATATTTTTATTGATTACAGAGGGGAAAAAGATGGGGGGAGAGAGATAGAAACATCAATGATGAGACAGAATCTTGGATCGGCTGCTTCCTGCATGCCCCCTACTGGGGATCGAGCCCACAACCCAGACATGTGCCCTTGACAGGAATCCAACTGTGACCTCCTGGTTCTAGGTCGACGCTCAACCACTGAACCACACCAGCTGGGCTAAATTTGCTTTTAAAATATCTAACATATTGTCATTCTGGATTAGATGAATACATTACAGGAAACTATTACATAAGTATTAGTGACGTAGATACAAGTAATCCTTGCATTAGGTCCCTAAAGCTAGCAGACAAGGACTTCCCGAGATGGCCTGAGTGGGTGGACATTGGGTCTCTCCCCTCTTCCGCTTGGAAGGCTAAGGCTGACTGAAGTTGGTCGTTTCTCTTCCCTCAGATCACTTAGGGTTTGATAAACCCCAGCAGGACAGGTCTGGGTAAGTAGCATCCGCTCAGGGCAGGCCTGTGAAGAACAGAGGGCTCCAGTTATTTCAGAATGGTTTCCTTCCCCTCCCCCAGCAAGAAACAAGATTTTTCTTACATATTTACTGTGGAAACCTGGTCAAGTTCCTGGTGGTCAAGCTCACAAAATTGAAATTATCTATAAATGTTGACCGAGGCATTTCTGAGTGACTGATTTAACACTTGTATCTGTTTATAATATTATTCGTTGTTCAGCTGCTTTAGATTACATGTACCCACAAAAGTATTCCAAACTTTCAAAAGAAAGCTTCGAAAACTCTTAAAAATAGATAATAGTGAGAAATATATATGTTAGACTAGGAAAATTGGTTATAAATTTTCTTATTCAGTTTTCTCCTATTTTAAAATGTACTAGACACAAAGGTTAACAATTATATGTTCACAAATAAGTACAAAGGTTCATGGGGAAAATGATTTCACTTATTCACCAACCCATTGCTAGTTCTGCCATAACTATCTGTGGTCACTAGAAAAACTGCATAATATAACCTCATTCTTCTTTTGTAACATCAAGGAATACTGATAGTTCCTTATGCATCAAAAATGACCTAAATATTAGAAAATGCATCTATATTCAATAATATCCTTTTGCATCCTGTATTTTAAAATATCATATTGACAAAAATATCAGGTAGCTAGGAAGGAGAAATTCATTCTTTAATGAAGACAAATAAAAATGGTCTTGTTGCCTATCATTAAATTATAGATCACATTAACATAATTAACTGTAGTACAATTTTACATTACATTTTATTTCATAAGGATAAAACATATCTAAACTAACTATGTATGTAAATTGCCCCTCTGAACATATCTAAATATAGATATTTAATTATTTTAGTTTCTAGCATGACATTTAAAAAAAAACTTCTATCAAAAAGAAGTTTAATAGAAATAGGTCCACAAAATATGACTATATAGAATTGGGATTCCCTTTCTTTTCCATTAATCTAATTTAGTTTTATTGGGCCAAGTCCTGTTATAAATTCTTCTGTGCACTGTGGGAATGTCAATTAATGTGATAAAGGAACTTCTTTGGAGATTTATCATAAGATGCAGTGCCTGTGCTTTACATTTTGTTGCACTGTGCAGTGTCATAGATGAAAATGCTTCTGGAATCGCTTTTTCTCAGATGATTTTGAAAATCTTGAAAGGTCATGAATCTCTGTGACTGTTGGATAACATGCATGGTGGCACTTTCAAAGAACAATTAAACTAAGACATAAGATTATCTCTAATGTTAATGCACATTCTGTTTTATTTTTCCTCCCTGTAGATGTTTAAAAGTGTATGGATCATTTGACATAACTGTTTATTTTTGAAAGCATATCCTATGGGATAAAAGGAGTGTGGATAAGTCAATATTTTTAATGTCTAAACAACAAAACATGAGCTTCCGGTTTGATTCCCAAAGATTTCCGGTTTGATTCCCAAAGATTTCCGATTTGATTCCCAGTCAGGGCACATGCCCCAGTTGCTGGCTTGATCTTTGGTAGGAGGTGTGCAGGAGGAGCTGATTAATGTTTTGCTCTCAATCAATGTTTCTCTCTCCCCCTCTCCCATTCTCGCTCTAAAAAAAATCAATAAAAATCTTATAAAACAGTTACTATTAAATGTAATTGAATGGTCAGATTGTGGACACACTAGTTAAATAAAAAGAACTAGGGCAATTTCTTCTCATTTTTGTTAATATCTTTTTCATGTCAAAATTTTTATCAGATAAAACTAATAATACTGACAATACATGGTGTACCAAAAATGTACGCACACTTTAACAGCTAATAGCTCAATTTTGAAAATAAAAATATATTTTAATAAACATTGCCTTTATAAATATTCAAAGTGTGTGTATACATTTTTGGGGGAGACACCCTATGTTTAACTTCAAGTTCAAATAGATTTTGATTCTGTATACGTGAAATGGACAAACGACAGAGGCTTTAGCATACAAACTTCCACCTCCGTATACTGAGTAGAACCTCAGAAAAAATTACCTTAGATTGTTGCCATATGAATTTCAACCAAAGAAAAATTCCCCCTCCCCAAAATGATGTTCTTAGAAGAACTGATTTCCTCACTAAGATGGTAGAAGAGCATGTCTAGAACAATCCTATCTTCTGTAACAACCCCAGGATATCAGTTGGCATTGAACTGAATGCTTTACAGAGGTAAAGGGGTATCACAGATCACTTCGGAGAGAGTCAGGAACAATTTCATTCCCACCTGCTAATTGACTAACTCTCATAGCTGATAACTATTTACAGTTCATGCATAAATTAGGATTCAATTATCCCTTGGGAAGCTCCAAATAACATAGTGTAGCCTAACCTAGGAAAACCGTCATCTGAAAGGTAGTCTTTCCTTAAGTGCTTTCAGGTATCTTACGTCCATTTTATATGATAGGGCGATCATTTAATGCCTGGCTTCCAAAACAAACAAACAAACAAACAAAACAACAACGACAACAAAACAAAACAATGTCCCTGGAAAAATAAATGTTTAGAATTCCTAGGATCTCTCAAGTGGAACCCATATCAGATGGGGGACAAAAGTTTTACTGACTCCAAAGTGGTACCTTGGCAATGTTGCTTTTGGAGGAACTACTTAGAAAAGTTACTTTAATCTGTCCTTTGTACCAAGGCACCAACTGGGTGGCATGCTACCCCTAGCAATGATGAGTGACAACTTTCAGAGTGGGAACATGGTGGAAAACTGTAAATACTAGTGCTCTGCGTGGGTGGTGCAGTATCTTGGGCCATAAAGACTGTTTCTGGTAGATTTCACAGAAAAGTGCAGCAGAACAAGGATCACAATGCTTTCAGAGCTTCCTGTTGGGGAATGCAATGCCCAATAGTCAGTTAAAATTCCTACGCTTTCAATAGCTTTGAAGAGGCATACCAAAGTATTTCCTTGGAGAGGAAGAGTATTAATGTCTAGCTCTCAATTTTCCCATACCTGCTGGAATTTAAGATATTCTCTCCCCAGGTGATGACTCGTGTGTCTCCAGAGATGTTCTATTTTATCTACAAATGCAATAGGAATAAATATTTTCTCCCCTTTTAGTTGTAGAGATTTAGCGTTTCTGCGGTAACCTTGGAAATTCCCATGCAACACTCTGTGTCCATTTACAATCTCATTTTTCAAAATTTACTATTTCTCTATTCCCCTTGTTGGCTTATGACTTGGCTGAAATGCTACTAAGACCAGAAACTTGGAGAGAATTCAAGTACCAGCATTATATTTAAGTTTGGTATTCATTCCTGACAGTATTATGAGCAGTAGACCTCTCTGAGTGATAGTTGCTAAAAGCAAGATACAGCAAATAGAAAAAAAGTGAATAGTGGTAAATGTAGCTGAGGCATGTTCTCTGTGGCCAGACATTATGCATGTTGCAGTGAAATGTTCGATCAAACAGCAATACACGCACACACACACATTTCTACTATGGTGTAGATAACAATACAAACCTTCCTTTTGTGTTTTGAAGATTGCTAGTAAAATGTAACTTCATGAATTAAAGACTCAGAATTTGGAATACTATGACTTTCAGAATATCATTAAAGGTCATGTTTGACACATGAAGAAATTGAGGCTGAGGGACATTACTGGTATATGATTTTTCTGGAATTGAACAATTAGTGGTAAGGCTACCTTAACCTCCTTCCCAAGGTGCATTTCTACATTTCCAAACAATAAAATCACATCCGATATTCCCAGCAGTATTGTAAGTACTTGACAGGTAATAACTGATTTTTTCCTCCATCATTATAAAGTAATTATTTATTGTCCCCACTTACCTAGTGAAAAAAAACTGTGGGACATAAACTTTGAATGATTTCTCCAGGGTCACTCCATAGTGGTAATCTGAATCTTGAAAGCAGGTACTCCAATCATTGAGTTATGTTGCCTCATATTTGCTAATAATGTTTAACTGAAATTTTATCTAGACAATGTTAAAACCTTATTTACTAGAAAAAATGACTGGTCATGTATACATTTGGTTTTGAAGAATTTAAATATTTTCTTTCAAGCATTACAGAATCAGGAGAACATATGAATAAATGTTTTTTCCTATACCAGTGGTTTTCAGCTGGGGGTTGTTGTGTCCTCCATCTCAGCAGTGGCTGTTTGGAAATGTCTGCAGATATTTTGATGTGACAACAGGGTGCATAGTAGGGAAAGATTTTGTTGGTTCTATTGTGATAGAGGCCAGGGATGCTGCTTAACATTCTACATGTATATCACAGCCCCTGCAACAAGAATCATCTGGCTGAAAATGTCAGTAGTACAGAAGTTGAGAACCTCCAACCTGGACCTGGTTTGGAAGTGCTGGTTCCAGTCACACTAAGACTCATCTAACTCTATGATGAGCATGCTGGTCAGATATTTGCTAAGATAGTCTCTATGTGTGTTTTGTAGGGGTGGAATTAAGAGGGATAGAAGGGAGTGATACCACACACACACACACACACACACACACACACACATACGCGTACACACACATACACACTCATACAGAGTCTCATTACTAATTTCCCCCCAATTTTTAAATCAAACTTAATGTTTATCCTTATGTTTAGTGTCCTGTAATCAATATAACCCATTTCTGAAGTCATTATTCTTCTGTCAATTCCTGTATCATAAGACTCAATTACGTATATGAAAGGCTATTCTTCCACTTATGTCCACGTTTAGTAAATTCACTTTCTTATCTGTAACTAGATTATTTGAGAGGCTCATTTTTATTATTGTGCATATATTTTTACATTATAGACCTTCCCCCCACATTCATACACCTTCGAAGTGCAAGCATGTATCCAGAAACCATGTTTCCTAAGAACACTCAAAGATCAGAGAGGAGAAGTTGTTTTAAGCCAATGATTTTACATGAATCTTTTAAACTTAAAGTCTTTGAAAACCATGTTATGAGCATCCTAGAGGGGGAGATGAAACAGGGAAGTGCTTTTGAGAAAAATGGCATTAAAAAGAAAGAGTTCTCTGGTCTGGGGAGCAGACAGAAGTCTTCCCAGCTGTGTGCTTAGGGTGCCTGGACATTGGAGAAAACGAATGCTATTTGTTTATTTGCAACAAATTGGAAAATATTGACATTATGGAGGGTTTTATAAGAATTTGCTTCTATCTATTTATACACACTGAAAACACATAAGTACAAAAATGTGGTCTTCATAAGACTTTAATTTAACTATGTATGTAAATTGCTTCTCAACTTGAAGTATACAGGAGAGCACCAGTGGGTAGCAGACAGAAGGTGGGGGTCCAGAGGGAATGATGATAAAATAGAGCTGGAAAGCTGCCAAATGCAAACTTGATATCTAGGAGTGCAGGTAACAGGACCTGCGCATGTGCTCTGACCAGGAATTGAACAGTGAACCTCCTGGTTCATAGCTTGATGCTCAACCACTGAGCAACACTGGCCAGGCCATCCTACTGCCTTGAGTTATAGTTGGGGTGGGTTATCAGGCTCCTGCTTGATGAGCTATCAAGAACATTGAGTCTGCATGATGGTAATAAGACTAAAGTAGTAAAATGACAAAGATGTCTCAGACAAGTTTCAAATATTCAGGAAATCTAAGCAAAACTTAATCATACTCCAAAATAAAAACCAAGGTTAGGTAAGAGAGATAAAATTTAGGGTATTTAACTAGGTTATAGCATTTAGACCTTCAAAGGGGAAATGTGAAGGTTTCTGATAACAGAAAATTTTTTTATGATGAAAAGTGTAATTATTTCTATACATGATACGAATTTCATTAAAAAATCTGTAAACCCAGCTAAATATTTTGATGAATGAGATTAAGTAATCTTCCTTATTTCTTTGTTATATTTCATTTAGTAATTGACTACTTAATTATTTTTAGTCCTCTTATATAAGAAATCTAGATCATTCATAATACTCTTTGTAATACTTTAAGCAATAAAACAAAATTTAAAAAAATAAAAAGTAAATAAATAAAAAATAAAAATGAAAAAAAGAAAGAAATCTAGATCATTCAAAATTATGTTTCAGAGTAAAATGGTGGGTTTTATTTAATTTCATATTATAATGGACAAGTGTTACATGCTGCATAGTAGATTCTCATAGTTGGGATCTCCTGAAATAAGCCATCACTTGCATTTTGGTGGTTCGCGTGATTACTCTGTTAAGACCCCATCTCTTGCTAAAAAAATAAACTCAAGAACTTTTATTTGGTAATATTTGCATATATTTCTCAAAATAAGTACCAATAAAAAATGAAGAACTCTTATAAAAGCTTACTTATTCATATTTAATTTGGTGATACAAAGGTGAACTCACTTGTTCTGTTTATGCATTTTGTATGCTCATGAAAGTAATGCACTTAATTTATAGCAATATCATGAATAAAATAAATACCACTATTCCAACTCAATGAAAGGAACTCATGAATATTAATGTTCAAAAAGAGAGGTGGACCTTCTGCTATTGTGGACCTGAAGGCTATAAATCTAGGATTGAAATCAACTGAAATACTCCATTAGCACTCACCTACTCACTACCCATACTGTATTTTGCAATTCTAACACTGCATTTCAAATAGGCAATCTAAACTTGCTCCCACTGGATAAGAATAAGCCCTGAAGAACTACTTTTTAAAACCATGTATTTCTCCTCAAAAACTGGACTTCAAAGATATTCTGAATACACTCTAAAGTTTTAACTTCAGTACCCACAAAACCGCACATGGCTCCCACTGACACCAATCAGAATTTGATGTGCCTGGATTGAGGGCAGAGGGTGACCATTTATATGAGTGACAGTATGTTTGATGGCTAAAAAATGGTCTGAAATTCACTGTGCTGACTTTATACTCTGCAAGGACACTCCGTTTCAAAAACTCACCAGATGTTTAAGTACAGTGGGCAATACTAGTTTATCTGAATAATGTATTCTTGGGTAATTTATAGCTCTCTTTCTCTCATCTCTAGATCTCCATTTCTCTCAGATTCTGGTATTTTAGAGCAGAGGTTTGAAAAGGGACTTCCCACTGTATCCCCAATTCTGTTTTTTTCATTCTGCAAAAGTCTTTTGCTTCCTGGTATTTGATTGTGTCTTAAAGTTATTTTCTCATTAACATTTTTCATAATTATAAATACCTTCCAAGTGGCAACCACTTTAAGTTTAAATTTACTCTTTAAATATATAAGCTTATACTTAGGTTTTTAAGCTTCTTTGATTGCTTTAAACCAAAACACCTGATTTTTTTTATTAAGAAAGATTAAGGTAATATAAAAGAATTCAATGTTTGTTTGTGTTTCAAATTAGTGTGACTGATAGTAGGAGGCAGAATTCTAAAGATTTCTATTCCCGGGTTATTCAATCAAACACTAATTGAAGTACTGCTGTCAAGGGATTTTGCAGATGTAATTAAAATTATAAATCAGCTTCCCTTTAAATAGGGAGATTATCCTCAATTATTTAGGTGTGTTCAATATAACCACACATGCCTTAAAAAGCAGATAATTTTTCTCCTGCTACCAAGAGAGATGTGTCATAAGATGAAAGCAGAAGAAATGGGGCAGAAGGGAAGGCATCAAAAGATATAAGGAGATTGTAACACCAGGATTTTACTTGGTTGAGTGCTACCCACATAAGGCATACAGTTTGCAACAAAATGCACCATGAATGAGAGAAATGCTAAAATTTCTCATGTTAGGTCACGGAGATATTTCCATTCTGTTGTGTATGTGCATGGGATAGACACAGAGAAAATTATATGAGCAACACATGTACTTATTCTAGCTGCAGAGCATATGGAAGGCTCTTCACACATCTTGAGTGAATGAATACAACCTGTGTAAAAGGTATTCAAAGAAAATTTTGACTTGTAGTATTTTGACTTCCTTTTAGATGACACAAGTTGATATGGGAGGCCTGATCAGATACAGGCATCATGGATTCTTTCAAGTTGAAGTATGAATATTTATCTCTGTGATATGCACACCCAAGCTCAATAATGGCTGAGGCCTCAGCAATATAAAGTCCCAGCGTGGCTCAGTGGTTGAGATTCAACCTATGAACCAGGAGGTCACAGTTTGATTCCCAGTCAGGCCACATGCCCAGGTTTCGGGCTCAATCCCCAGTGTAGGGCATGGAAGGAGGCAGCCAATCAATGATTCTCTCTCATCATTGATGTTTCTATCTCTCCCTCTCTCTTCCTCTCTGAAATCAATAAAAATGTATTTAAAAAATAAATAATAAAAATAAAGTCTGAGCATGATGCCCTCACGCCATAACAAGATGGCTGCGCAAACAGCAGAGGCGGGGTTCCCACAGCCCCACACATGCCATGGGAGTAGGACCCCGGCAGCCACTCTGCACGGCTTCCACCAGGGCTCCTGAGGCCTCACATCCACCGTGAAGGCAGGACACCCGGATCCAGCCTAACTCTTTGGAGCAATCCATTGAGGAGCCCTGGATGGGTGGGCGAGGCCTACCTCTTTGGGATGACCCATTGCGGGGCTCCTGCACTGTGAGAGGGCACAGGCCAGGCTGGGGGACCTCCCCACCAAGTGCATGAATTTTGTGCACTGGGCCTCTAGTATTTAAATAAATGTCAACTCTATAAAACAACAGCAATGCCATGGGGAATTTAAAGTATAGACTTAATTACTACACAGAGAAGTAATAGGATATTATTGTGGAGAAGGAAATGAAAGGTCAGCACACTGCCTGGGAAGAGACCAAAAGGTTTCAACCTCTATAAGACTCTGAAAAGTCTGAGATACTTTAATATGATGTAATTTCTAATGAAACTAGTATGATAAAACAATAGCAAACTATTATTAATTATATCCAGACAAATCTATACTAATAAAAGGGTAATATGCTAATTAGACCGGACATCTTCTGGACATCCTTCCAGACAAAGCCACAGTGGTGGGGCCGAGGCACAGGCAGTTAGAGATGATCAGGTCAGCAGGGGAGGGCAGTTAGGAGTAATCAGGCCAGCAGGGGAGGGCAGTTAGGGGCAATCAGGTTGGCAGGCAGAGGTGTTTAGGGGCAATTAGGCAGGCAGGCAGGTAAGCGGTTAGGAGCCAGCAGTCCTGGATTGCAAGAGGGATCCTAGATTGGAGAGGGTGGCAGGCCGGGCTGAGGGACCCCTCCCCCACCATGCATGAATTTCATGCACTGGGCCTCTAGTAAAGGTAATAAGAGCAGAAAAACAAGAAATAATAAATAATAAAAAAAGGGAGAAAAATATGTCGCAAGAGAAGCAAATGGAAAACATTTATGAAAATAACAGATTTAAACCTACAGATATCAATCATTGCATGAATTAGAAATGACTATATGCCCCAATTAAAAGAGACTATTTGAATGGCATAAAAACACTAAACTAATTATAAGAGAAACATCAAAACACAGGGTAAAGAACATTTGCAAGTAAAATACTGAAAAGTACATTCCATGCAAACATTAACCTATAGCTATATTAATATTAAAAATCTAATTTTAAGACAAAAAATGCATTATTGGAGATTAAATTAAATGTTTCATACTGATAGCAAGATCAATTTCCAAGAAGATAAACAAGTATCTAAGAACTTAATAGTGTAATTTCAAAATGCATATCTCAATAGTTTATAGTATAGCATGGATAATAGATACATCTATAATAATAAAGTTTTCTCATAAACTACTAAAACATCTAGAAAAAATAAAATTTCCAAAATGTCAGTTTATGTCTTATGTTTTTAAATTGAGACATAAATAATAAAAGAATAATTATTCTTCATAAATTGGGAAATTAATAAATAAAATACTAAATTAACCCATAATTTATAAACCCACAATGGAATTAGAGAATATGTTTAATTAAATGATACCCCCCAAAAATACTAATGACAACTTGTAGAATGAACGAAAGCAGTATAAAGATAAAAAGCATATAGTCTTAAATACCAATAAGAGTTAAAAAAATAAATGTGAAAATTAATTCAAATACCCTACCCCCAAATGTTAGAATAAGAAACAAAAGAAGCCCATCAATATAGAAAGAAGAAATAATGAAGATGAGATCATGGAGGAAAAAAAATAGAAGGAAAAATAATACAAAAGTGCGATCAGACAGAAGTTAGTTCTTTGAAAAAAATTTAAAAATTGATAATAATTGGGTGTAGTAAAATGTAAACACTTTTTTTGTTGTTGTTGTTTGTTTGGGTTTGGTTTTTGTTAATCTTCACCAGAGGATATTTTTCCATTGATTCTTAGGGAGAGTGGAAGAGAGAGGTAGTGAAAGAAACACATCCATTAGTTGCCTCCTGCAAGAGCCCAGACAAGGGTGGGGCAGGGGAGGAGCCTGCAACCAAAGTACATGCCCTTGACCTGAATCCAACCTGGCACCCTTTGGTTTGCAGGCCTATACACTTAGACACATTTTTACCTTCCATTTTCTTCCTGCCTAAAGAGCACACCTCTCCCTAGCTGGTTTGGCTCAGTGGATAGAGCATTGGCCTGTGGACTGAAAGGTCCCAGGTTTGATTCTGGTCAAGTGCACATGTCTGGGTTGTGGGCTTGACTCCCCCCTGGGGGGCGTACAGGAGGTAGTTGATCAATGGTCTTTTCTCATCATTGATGTTTCTATCTCTCTTTCCCTCTCCCTTCCTCTCTGAAATCAATAAAAATATATTTTTTTTAAAAAAGAGCACACCTCATTTTTTTAGTTTTTCCTTCCATTCAATTATATTAATGACAAAGATTTATTCATTCTCATTTCCTCTCTCTTTCTCTTTCACACTCTCTCCCTCTCTCCTGGATTTTCCAAGTGTAAACAGGACTGTTTTAGTCTGTTGTTTTGTGCCTGAAGCTTTTAATAATGTAATGGTGACATGTCCTGGATCAGCCATTAATGGCTCCTAGCCAGATAAGGGCATGAGAAGGTTGTGGGATTGGTGTGTGAGCGGGGGTGGGGAAGGGAGTAGATGGCTATACTAATTAATTAATGTTAATTCTAGGAACAAAGTCCAATGGACAATGCTTAGGCCTGACCCTGGTACATGTAAGGGGAAGGTTAATCTTCCCCCTTGGTTGTAATTTACACTTTCTGAACATAGATTTGTATTTTATAATTTCTTCTCCTCATGTCCAAAAAAGGATTGGTTAGATTTTTTTATGAAGTGATTTCCAGGCCTAAAGCTCCATGAAATAAGCTAAACCAATTTAAAAATGTGTACAGCATGTGCATGTTTGAATGTCCTCAAATTACTAGTTACATTACTGTGGTCAATTATACTTGGCAATGGTGCTTAATTGAAGATGAAAGCACATTAGATTTTTAATTTGAAAGCCATAGGTAAAACCACTCTCAAAATCCTATTTGAATCGCAAAGCTGGTGATGGTTTTCTCTATGTGCTGGGATTTTATGGCACATTAAGCTGCTCGTTCATGTAATTAGAATAATAACAGGATGAGATGTTGTACCAGGTGATACATGATGGCACTTCTCATTTATCTCTACTAATATGTAGATTATGAACATGAAATTGCCTTTGCGAACAACTCAGGGTAAAATGTTTCTTAAAAATATATGAGTGAGGAAATATTCCTCTCCTCTTGAACATTCTTGATAAGATGATGGTTACACAAGCCACCAAATCACCAAGGAGAGGAATTGTTAATTTCTGTAGATCCTTCTTTCCTGATTTTATCCAGTACTCCATACTTGTATAAATTACCACATCCTGTTTCTGTAACCAGACAACCAAGGGGTCTGGGCTGCCTGTCACCACTTGATCCAATTAAGCAGAGACAGGGTTGAATCATATATGAGTGTTTATTCCAATAATTCCAGAAGTATGGGAGAGCAGCAGGTCATCCACAAAATATGCTCTGACCTCCCCCCGCCCCCCAACCAGTTGGCTTGTTATATACACATGAGGGAGAAGATAGCTATCTGTAGCTGGGACCTGCGACTGTAACATGGAAAGAGGATGGTAGAGTCTGCACTTCAGGAGCTCAAAGTCCAATAACAAGGTGGCTAATCTTTGCTGTTACAAACAACTCAGTTCGTTCCTGGGACCAGAGAATGGTCAGTGTTCCTGAGAAAAACTGCCGAAGGGGGTCAGGGTCTGGGCACAGCAACCAAACCAAAGTGTATCCTGTTCTTGGTCTGTTCTCAAAATGTATTTCTTTTCTGAGTAATGGACCCATCAAGGCATCTTATATTTTTATAGGCTTGCTTCAGCCTCCAGTTTTCCAAGGTCTGTAAGAAAACTTCTATAGTTATTTTTTTAAAAATATATTTTATTGATTTTTTTACAGAGAGGAAGGGAGAGGGATAGAGAGTTAGAAACATCAATGAGAGAAACATCCATCAGCTGCCTCCTGCACGCCCCCCCCCCCACTGGGGATGTGCCCGCAACCCAGGTACATGCCCTCGACCAGAATAGAACCTGGTACCCTCCAGTCCGCAGGCCGACGCTCTATCCACTGAGCCAAACCAGCTAGGGCACTTCTGTAGTTATTAAGGTGAGTAATTATTAGACGACTGTGGCTCTGTTCTCATTGCATACCCTTCCCTACTATCATTTCCTAAATAGTTCTCATACCTGACACTTCCTTTTCAAGCCTGCTGGTCTACCAAGATTAGTTTCTGCTCTTAGTCATCTCCCTGGTATTCATCTTCCACAATACCGATGAGATGATCTTCACCATGTCATACTCTGATGTAAAGCATGTCTAATAACCTCCGGACTTTAGGTTAACTCCAAATGCTTAGCATCACCTCCAAACCTCGATCCCTTCTTTTTTCTCAGTCATATTTCTCACAAACATTTTTTTCAGCCATCTTATTTTTTTATGTTACTGAGGCCTCAGCCATTATGACTCAGGTTCTGCATATAATATAGAATACTTGAAAAGACAAAAATACCCTGCACTAAAATATTTACCTAATTAGATTCTAAGATCCAGGAAAAATTCATATTCATACTTTCAATTCAACATTGAGAGTCCCTGATGGCTTCTTCTTCTTGGCCCTCTCATGTCAAGTTTGCCTTAACGAACATTATTTTCCTATCAGTGTTTTTTTGCTTTGGCTATGGTACAGGGAATGGAGAGTTGGCCCAATAAAGATGCAAGGAAAGCATGCAATTATTATCTTTGCAAGTGATTAATCTGTCTGGATAGAAGCCATAAACATATTTCACAGGGACAAAGCAGTAGATGATGGGTTTATCAGCTCAGTAGGCATATGAAGCATACATATTTATAATAACAAATATTTTAACACAAATTCTAAAAATTGGTGGGTTTGGTTTTTTTGGTAGTATTTTTAATTATCATGTTTTGGCCTGGTTATTTCCATGTCCAAATGTTTTAAAATCAGCCATCAGTATATTTTAAACTAATTATACTTTCCATTAGATCTCTAACAATTGTATGTTATCAATGTAATCACCACATCCTCTTCACAATTAGATATCTATACTAGGAAATGCCATTTATAACAATGTGTACACTCTCATGTGATACCCGGATCATGTCATGCCTGGAACAAGGTGTATTTGTCACAGTGTGAATGACCACACAGATCATTGTTCCATTCACGAAAAGCTAACACCTAACAGAAAGCTTATTTTAATAAAGTAGTTTAAAATAAATTCCAGAGCTTCATGTTCAGTGGCCACTTCTCCATGTGGAGACCCTTGTGGGCTAGGCTTTCTCAAATAGGACAGATTCAAGACCTCTGAATTTTTCAAACTGTCATTGTGTTTTAGAAAACTTCTATAGTTGGTCTGGTGAATTATTTCTTGCTAAAATCAGTTTAGTGTTTTTGTATGTGTTTCAATGATCAAGGAAATGAATTTTATAAAACATTCTGTACAGTTAAGTTGTATGCTCATGGTGTGTCCCTGGAGTGCATTCTTCCTCGAGTGTTATCTGCCACTCTGGGTCTGGGAATGTTTTGTCTGTTACTGTCTGTTATGGAGAGAGCAGCTTCATGCAAACTGAAAGACTCCTCTGTAGGATATTGCAGCTTGTCTTGTTTCTTTCATTGTTATTTCAGCTACTAGACGCCCTTCTTTACAAATGGTGTTTGTCTTCCTATTGCATTTCAAGGGAGGAAACTTTAAATGCTGTGGATTTGTGTAGATTTCTAATACCAAAGACAGAAGTAAATGTTTTCCCATATACTTTTTCTTGCCTGAATGCAGCCTTGTGTAATGTGTTGAGTTAGAGTGGTATTTCACTTTGTAATTTTTTTTGTCAATACAATAAATAGCTACTACTTACATTAAATTAAAAAAATAAAATGTGTTCTGTTTATAAGCAATAACTTGATTACAGAGATATATCAGTAGAAAATGTTCTCAAATTGGAAAATAATACAGCTCAGAGTCTCAGATTAAATTCACATTTTTTTAAAAATGGAAAAACTACTGTTTTTCATTTTCATGGTTCATTTTGCCAAACAGATTTCATTATGAAAATCAATGAAACCTGTTGTTTTAATAACTATTTCAATAAACATAATAAAATTAAGCCCTTGTTGTACATCCAGATACAATTAAACTGCCTGACTAAAAATTATAGTCTGATAATAATAGAGAACTAGTCTCCTCCTTCCTTGGTAATTTTTTGAAAGGTAATGTCATATATCTCCCCCCAAATTTTTTATTAGGGGTTGTAAACCACAAGTTTGATATTTTTAAGACTATTTTCTCAGCATAAAAGTGGCCAATTTTTTTTTAAAAAATTATGTTTTGTTTGTTCCGGTTCCACTTTGAAATAATAGAAGACCTAACCTCAAAACTCAAAGCAACCAGGAAACTAGTAGACAGATCTTCTCCAGACTTGATTTTTCAAAGCTTTTGAAATCCGCAATCCTCAACAAGAATGTGAGCTCTTCAAAAAGTGCTCCTCAGGCCCTGGCTGGTGTGGCTCAGTTGGTTGGAGCCTCATCCCATATACCAAAAGGCCATGGGGCCAATTTCCAGTCTGGAGGCAACCGATGGATGCTTCTCTCTCTCTTCTACTTCCTTTCCCTCTTTCTAGAATCAATGAAAACATATCCTCAGGTGAGGATACAAATAAGTAAATAAACATAAGTTGCTACTCAGATTATTTCTGTGCTCAACCCCTGAAACTGGGAAAGACACACCTGGGAGCTAGTGAGAGGCTTTTCATTTATGGATACCTAGCGTTGCTTTCTGCACCCTCAACTTCTGTAGGCATATTTCTCTGGGGCTATCGCTCTCAGAGGTGACTTTTTTTTGGGGGGATTGACTTTCCACCTTTTAAAGAGATGTTTATTCTTACCACAACTATTTTCACTTCCCCAAGGGCCTTAACTTTTCCAAGATTTGCAGGCTTTTCTGATACCTCCTGTTGGCCATGTGAAGTCTGTAGTTAGTTTTTCACAGTATTGATATATAAAGTATATATCTCTGAAGGTGAGGTGTTTCCTTTGGTACCTAGAAAAATGGCATTACAGACATAAATATCCCACTTGATTATTTCCAATGTTGTCCCTTTGGGTTTATTCTAAAACACTGGACATATTGCTTTAATTTAGAAAAATGCATCATTATATCTGATGATCATTTAGCTTTTAAAGAGATATTTTAAATGTTAAACACTTCCCTTATGCATACTGACATTATTTCATACTAGAGGCCTGGTGCATGAATTCATGCACCAGTGGGATCCGGCCGGCCCGCCCCGATGGGGGCCAATCGGGGCCTCCAGGGGGGGCCATGGGAGGTTGGCCTGCCCCACCCCTGATCAGGGGGGGGGGGCAATTGGGGGTGGGGCTGGCCAGGGGGAGGGGCTGCGGAAGACTAAAGAGGGCTGACTGGGGCCCCGATCTGGCCGGGTGGCCGCTGCAGTGTGTGTCATAGGAACCGGTCATTCTGGTCATTCTGGTTGTTCTACCATTCGGTTGCTGGGCTTTTATATATATAGATCATGTTAGGAGAGTTCGGTGCTTTTTAAAATTTTAATTAAAGTATAATTCAGTAAAGTATAGTCTTTCTGTTCTTAGTTAATGAGACAGTGTAATGCTTCACTCCTTATTTTCATTTGTTTAAATAGTCATACTTACCCAAATGACAATATATAATGATAGGACCTTTAAGTACTAAAAGTTTTAGGTAACACAATAGCTCATTTTTATTGGGAAATCTTGATATTAAGCATAAAATATAATAAGGAGTCTTCTTTCAATTTCACCCTTTTAAATTCTGATTTACATTTAACATGGATTTGCTATTATATCTGCATCAGTAAGTTTCATGGGTGTTTCTTCAATATGAGTGATGTGAGAAAGTCTATATCCTACTTAGACCACAAATTAATGACACCTCTTTCATGGAAACTTTGATCAGTAGTCATTGTTTTTCAACTGAATGAACAATTCCCTGGAATACTTTTGCTTTTTCCAGAACAAGTACAGTGGATTGCCCTCATACTTGATCCTTGAATTGACATGTGTAAGTTGACAACTCTAGACCCTGATTATAAATGATTTAGGTGGTATTCCAACTAGCTGCCAGACCTCCTATTTTCTTCCATTTAGGCTCTTCACACAGGTATAGTGCTTGCCCGTCCTTTTAAGGTATTTGAGTTTGCAAATAACTGTCAGTTTAAAAATGATTGAATTGTGTACTTCAAAAGAGGAACTTTTATGATACGTGAATTATATATCAAAAGCATCTAAAATGTATTACAAAATCATAGTAAACATAGAAAAGACCACATCCTTAAAAGTGTCTATTAGTTCTTTTGTGGTCTGTCCTCTACTTACTTCTCCATTTTCAGTTGTCCCATGCTCCCTTCCTTCTCAGTTCTCCTGACACACTTGTTTTCTCTAGTCCCCCTAATGTTCTGTATAGTCTCTAAGTATGTGGCCTCTGTACATGCTATTCCTTCTTTTTGGATAGCACTTTCCACACATTGCTCCGCACTCTTTTTTTTTGTTTAATCCTCACCTTAGAATATTTTTCCATTGGTTTTTAGAGTGGAAGAGAGAGGGAAAGGCAGAGAGAAATATCGGTGCAAGAAAAACACATCGATTGGTTGCCTCCTGCATGCGCCTCAACCAGGGCCTGGGACTGGGAAAAGCCTGCAACCAAGGTACATGCCCTGGACGGGAATTGAAATCTGGACCCTTCAGTCCACAGGGTGATGCTCTAGCCATTGAGCAAAACTGGCTAGGGCTGAACTCTACATCCTCAAAAAGACTTTCATGTTGGATCTTCCATGGTTAACTAATTAGTAATTCAAAATATATGTAGCTTAAATTCATTAAACTCTGACTATATACCAGAGAATGTAGTGAGCATTCCACATAGACTTTGCAATGTCTGAAATTATTTATAATCACAGGTGCTAGCATTTGTTCGGAACTTACCATTTGCTAAGCTCTAAGCAAAGTGCTCTGTTCATAGTCTTTTCAAGTAGAAACTGAAATTTTCAGTGGTGATTTACC
The DNA here is from genome assembly GCF_000147115.1 of Myotis lucifugus. Lineage (NCBI taxonomy): Eukaryota > Metazoa > Chordata > Mammalia > Chiroptera > Vespertilionidae > Myotis > Myotis lucifugus. The sequence continues at coordinate 169,816 of NW_005871211.1, read as the reverse complement.
TACGTTTATACAATATGAAGTAGAATTCTTAATATGCTGTAGTGTCTTCATTCTCTCATTGTTATTTACACCTCTCCCTCATTAGTAGTTGTCATTCATAACTGTGATTCTTTTATTATGACCTAAGTATATCTGTGATTATAAGATTCATTAGAGGGAGGACAGATTCTGGTTTGACTTATAATTGAACCTCAAGCAGCTAGTAACGTCCCAGCCTATAGAAGTAAATGGATAATTTGTGAAAGAAAAGTAGGAAAGAGTGGAAGAAGTAAAGAAAGAATGGAAGGAGCAAAAGATAGAGGGTCAAAGGGAAAAAAGGAGGAAGGGAGCAAGGAAAGAAGAAGCCCTTGAAAGTGTGTTTTCGATTCAGGATGGTGGAAGATATGAAACTTTTTTCCTCTCTTGTTCATTGCTTTCTCCCCTCTGTTGCCCCATAGGACACAGTATAATTACTATGTGCTAAAAAAAAAGTCATTGTTTCTAGTATACATACAACCAGCAGCATAGAAATCAATCTGTGTTAGGAAAGAATGTGAGTATTTGTGGGGTCATTATTTTCTGGGACAAAAGTACTAGCCAACGAGGTTAAAAAATATGAGTAAGTGGTAAACAAACCTTGGAAATTAAAGATAGTGGAATACCCTGCAGAGATATATAAATTAATCCTTCCCAAAGCCATTCATTTACATAAAAAGTAATAAACCCCTGACTCATTTATTTACATTCCAAAGAGTTGTAGCAACTTAGGGACCTTTCCCTTCACTTTCCAGATGCTTATGGTAGAGAGCAAAGATGTGTCTCCTTCTCTCAAGATGAAAAAAGAAAGCTTCCCTTTTTAAAGTTTTGAGAATCAACATTTTGGAGTCCCTTTTTTGTACTACAGACACTCTCTCTATGAGCAGGGTGATCTCTGTCCTCATGATATTGCCCCGAAGGAGACATGGGGCCTAGAAAACCTGTGCTAAGATATTCTGTAAGTAAATAATCTTTTGGCCTCTGATCCACAAGCCTAGTTTTCACTGCCAGAATAGAGTAAATAAATATAGACATAAAAACTTATTAATTTGGTGATGAAGGTGAGAAACATGATTGTCTGGAATAGAAAGATGAGAACCCCCAGGTCAGCTGTAATTGATCACAAGCATATTAACCAAACCTATTTGGCCAATGTGAATAATTTGCTGGTGAGGCTGTAAGTTCTTCCCTGTTCCCGTGATAGCTCCCAAACGCCCAGTCCCTTGTGGATGCTGGGAGCAGAGATGGGAAATATGTCAAGAAATATAAGGTGAAGGGGCAGGACAGTGATCCTTTGACCCAGGTGATAGGTATTCCATGTGCTAAGACATGTACAAGGGCTGAAAACAAACTCTTGGACAAGAAAACAAAGAAAAGAGAGAAAAAATAAAAATTCTCTCTGGCTGCCACTGGGATTTCTCAGGTAACCTTCACCACCTCAGTTCTACCTTTGCATCCTCTATCATCCAGCCAGAAGGTGACAGGATCTCTTGGCAGCTATAACTTAACCCTAGACAATAAACTTAACTGCTAGGGCATGGGACAAAACTAAACATGTAATGAAGAGATATGAAAGGTAAAATGTCTTATTATATTGTTTCATTGCTTCTACATCTTACTATGTATTATTTGCTGAAGCTGTATCATTCTGAATCGATGTGTTATTTGCTTGTAATTTCCATCTCAAAGTACCAGAGGGGCATTCCAATTCTTCCATAGGAGAAAACTTCAATTAAAAAAATTACATTAGTGGAACAAACTCTTCCTTCATCTACAACCAGCGAATGAGTTAGGATTTAATACAAGTGCTTCTAATTTCGGAGGTCTGGCAGTCAAGAAAAAATCCTACCTTGTTGGCCCCTTACGATGAAAAAGGGAAGCAGTGTGAAAAGGGTGGCAGCTGAAGATACCACCTTTTTGCACTTGGCTTTCACAAAACTACCAAATATAGTCCTTTTCAAAAAAAAATAGCCATGGTACATGTATACAGTGGAATACTACTCTGCCATCAGTGTGACAACAGGGATGAATCTTGAGAATATCATGCTAAGCAAAATAAGTAAAAAAAAAAAAGTTAAGTCAAGAACCATATAATTTCATTCACATTTGGAATATAAAACTAAAAGTAACAAATGAACAAACAAAACAAACAAACAAAAACTCATAGATACAGACCACAATATGGTGGTTACCAAAGGGAAAGTTTGAGGAGTTGTAAAGGGTAAAGGAGGTCAAATAGATGCTGACAGAAGAAAATTTGACTTTGGGTGATGGGCACACAATACAATATACAGATAATGTATCATAGAGTTGTATGCTTGAAACCTACATCATTTTATCAACCAATGCCATCCTAAAAACTTAATTTAAAAAACACCACAACAAAAACCTTTTTAAAAAAATAGCAATTGGCTTGATAATGTGTAACATATATAATATGTGAGCTCTGGTGAACATGGAGATGGAAAATCATAGCTCTTCTTTCAAACAACTTTTAGTCAAATGTGAAACAGCATTGAAAATAAATACCTGTGGTAAAATTTACTTTAACATATGCATGACAATCTTCTTCAAGTTAATAACAAAAAAACAGCAAGGAAAATGTATTTAATTATGTCTAAAGGAGGTGGGAGCAAAACAATACATAGTTAGGCTCAATCTGTATATTGAGAGATTCAAAGTATTGGTTGTTGTTTTGTGAGTTGTGGAGAATGTGTGAATTATTACTGTTCTTCCCTTGCCATTTCACTGCTAGCATTTTCCAGGGGGCAAATATATCTGACTGCATTCTTTTATTACTTTGAGAGTTGTGGTTAACTACTGATGTAAATAAGAAGTTCATCAATTTGCAAGGAGTGGTAGAAAAAATGTCTAATCCTAATCTCCTAACCTAACCCCTGAATATGTTAGGTTCCATGGCAAAAGGTAAGTTAGGTTTGCAGATGGAATGAACATTACCAATTAGATGGCTTTATGTAGAGAGATCACCTTTGATTTCTAGGTGGACCCAATGTGGTCACAAAGTCCTTATAAGTGGAAGCAGGTGGCAGAAGAAAAGAGTCAGATGGTGATGTGATTACAGAAGAATGATCTGAGAAATGCAACATTGGTAGCTTTGAAATGAAATAAGGGAGCCATAGAAGAATGGGAGAGGCCTCTAAACACTGGAAAACACAAGGAAGTATGCTCTCTCTGGAGCCTCCAGGACTGCCTTCCTCCACAAACCTTGATTTTGGCCTAGAGAGACAGTATAGAACTGTAAGATAATACATATGTATTTTTAAGTCACTAAATTTCGGGTAATTTGTTATAGCAACCATAGAAAACTCACTCACTAGCAGAGAGTTCCATAAGGTCTGTACAACAGAATAATTTTAATCCTGGTAGCAGGTAAATATAGAACAATCCAGAAAGCTCTTGATAATGTTTTTGAGTATTAAAAGTCTATAGGAGAAAACAGAGTTCTTTGTGAAAAGTGTATTTAATAAAATAATATATTCTGCTCTGATTGACACATTGGTTTTATTCAAAGCCGATTGTGCTGGCCAACCAATGGCAATGAAAATAAATTTTACATGAAAAGATACAAACAGGGTCTGCAATTCCCAGTGCCTCCCATTATTACTGGATCTAACTGAATCCTAATCAGCAACTCCGGACTAGAAGTAATAGATTTGGAGACCAATGCCCAGGAAGACATCATCAGCTGTTTTCTTTTGAAATTGTGCTGTAGGTGTTGACCTTTGGAACCATATTAACCTAAAAATTAAAGGCCAAAGTGAGAGGCAACACATATTTGCTTGAGATCAAAGAGAATTGCGATTCTGGGAAGTACTGATTCAGGAAGAAACCCAAATAGTGTTCCCATTAGGAGGGGAAGGCAAGGGGTATTTATGACAAAGGGAAGGAAGATAAGCACATGAATAGAAGGAAGGCATTCATATAAGCCCAGGAAGGGATTTCTATAGGTGCTCTTAAATTATTTTTATATTATTAATTCTAAATATTGTCTTTAATACTCAGAGCCTGCTTTCCTGTTAGCTTTGCAAACAGTTGTTTGGAATAAAATGTTGCTTTTGCCCAGTCCAAAGGTTATTTTGCCCAGCTCGGACATTCCAAAAGTTGAGGAATTAGACCTGAAAGTCACTTTCACTGGGAAGGTGTCTCCAACTTCATTTTAAAGTGGCTTCTTTTACATTGTTTTTCACACCATTTACATTTAGCTGGCTGAAAGTAAAGAGGTCCAGGTGGTACTTGAGATTTAAAGTTGACTCCCCTCACTAACATTAATTTTTGTCTGTTATAAAAAAACAAAACAAAACACGATTTTTTTTTGCTATCAAAAAAATCTGAAAATGACTCTTGAAAACAATCTTTTTTTCCCCCTTTTGGCATAAGGAAAATGCCTTGCTTTGTAACTGAATCTCACTGGCTTCTAAACTTTACCCTCCCTCCCCCAATTCTTTTTATAATGAGTTTCTGGACAATTTAATAATTTAATAAGGAACACAACTACTATTATTATAGCACGTAAGACTAAGCTATTAAATGTAATACATATGGCTATTTGCTGCAATATTACCTTTATGACTATTATGGGTAAGGAGACCAGTGGAGCTACTCCAATTTTAAATGCACCTGGGAAAAATTAGTCATACTCTTTTGAAATCCAGGTTGCAGCTGTTGCTTTGTTGTGGCATTCAAAGCTGATGACCTGGAATCTCATTGCTGTTAGATCTGCGAGTTGTAGTTACTGTGCCAGAACTTTAGTTCAGAGGTAAATCTATCTCTCCTGCCACTTCCCTGCATAGCCACAAACTATAACAGTAAATACCAAAGCCCTGGCGTCATGTGTAGGAGTGCAAGGAAATGAAGCATCTCTAATCTTTGCCTTTACCAGGTGACCACACACAGTGACTTTTAAAAAGACCCATGGATAGCCCATCCAGCAGTGTGGCTCAGTGGTTGAACATCGACCTATGAACCAGGAGGTCACTGTTCGACTCCTGGTCAGGGCTCCTGTCTGGGTTGTGGGCTCAATCTCCAGTGTGGGGCATGTAGGAGACAGCTGATCAGTGATTCTCTCTCATCATTGATGTTTCTATCTCTCTCTCCCTTTCCCTTCCTCTCTGAAACCAATAAAAATATTAAAAATAAAATAAAAGATCCATCGATAGCCTTTGAGTGTCAATGAATATTGACATTTTAGTATTTTCCAAGCTGATCATTAAAAAGGTGACATGTGGTGCTTGAGTCACCTAAACCTGGAACTGCTCCTTCCACTGACATTGTTTCAAACCAGGCAAGTTTATGAGCAAGGAGGGAGCAGCAGGAAGAGAGGATGCTAATGAATTTGCTAGGAGTGGGAGACAAGGGAAGTTACAGCTCAGAAAGGACAAATTCAGCTATTGTGTGCATCTTCCTTAATTGTGAGTTATACTAGTACTTCTAGTTGGTCAGGATGAATGTGTTGTGGGTGAAAGAAGAAACTGAAGTGACAAATGAAAGAGGAACTAAGAAAATAAATTTATGTATAGCTTTTAACTCTCCCTCCTCTAAGCAAAATCATATTGTGATTTAATCATTTAAAGTTCCCTCCTAACACAGAAAGTCATATTTCTGCCTCTCAAATTCATATACCCCAGAGTACTTCAAAAGCTCTGCAATATAATAAAGTTTCAATTTGTTGCTAAAATAAAATATGCTCTTTGTTTAATTAAAGCCTTTGTGATTCAACTACAATTTTTGTGGTTTATAGTATTGATATGTCATCAGGGAAATGCCATTCACCACAATTTCTGTGTGTTTGTGTAATTACATGATGAAAAAAAATAATTCATGATCAAATTATCCACTGAGAAACCAATAGTAAAGAAAATTTAATGTTTTGAAAAATACAAGATGGGGAATATGGAATTCTTAATGTTTTTTAATGTTTATTAAACTATTATGACCTTTTGCCCTTGGTTACATAAGCTATGTGGACCACAGGAATAAGTTGAAATTTCTTCTGACAAGAATGATAAAAAGCTTCAATTCTGAAATTGAAAACGCCAAACTAATTTCATTGTCTCAAACAATTCCTGGACCAACGTTCCATTAGAATGCCACATAGCAAGCATTCACTTTCCAACAAAGGGCACATAAAATTCGACTTAACCCTTCCAGTTCTTTGAAACAATGACTCTAGGAAGAGAAACTGGAAGGAGTTAACACAGAATTAGGTAGACAGGGTAAGGGGTGGAAGAAGGAGGGATCCTGGAGCTAGCTGAAACCACCAAATGTTTTGCAGAAAAACAGTGTGTTTTAAAACAAGGATGTTTTTCTTGCAAGTGCAAAATAAAATGTTGCAAAGAGGCCAGGAACCAATCACAGACAAAGAGCCGGCCTTTAGCAGATACAAGGTGAAGAACAGAATGCTTGGGGGGTAACCCATTTGGATCCCCTCCTAGAGCGGGGAGCCTGTGTGCCTGCAATAAATTCCTGCCTCCTTTGAACTCCTCCAGTCTGCAGCTTCATTCTTTGATTCTCTGAGACGGGACCCTGGGAAGAATTACTGCTCACAGATTCTGGTATCACCACCTTCAGTTTCCATGATGGCAACTCAATATCTGAGAGCGTTCCTTTATGTCTAGACCTCCTCAATAATTATTTATTATTTCAATCACTAGAATGGAATAGATAATGCAACAGGTTGGATCTCTATCCAAAAAACCTCAAGGGGAACAATCTCAGCTGTGAGATTTAGGAGGGATCAGTGAGTTATTTTTCCACAAAACAACAACAATACATTTATGTTCTGTAACTACATATTTCTAAAAGTATGTAAGTTGCTTTTGTGCTGCAGAAAGTGTTGAAAGCACAGATTAAAATAGTTGTTTTAATAATTAAATTTTCAGTTCTCTTGAAATAGTAAAAAATGCAGAGTTACCTATTATTCCCTGTGGGGGACACAAGAAGAGATAAAAGCATCATTGTCTTCCATCACATTTGCAAGCTCATCTTCTGCTTTAAAATCGATTTCAGCTCTCCCATTAGTGATAAACACAAGCTGCAGCTCTGTCGTTTTAATGTGTTGTTTAAAATGTCTGTTGTATCACTTCTTAAACATCAGGCCTTGACATTTATTGAATTAAATAGGGATAAGAAAAGAAGAGATAAGCAATTGTTAGAAAATGTTGGCGCTCAATATATGAGACAGAGTACATGGAAGGGTGGTACTGATCTGGGTTTAGAATAGAGATGGTTATGTCTTGAAAGTAGGTGCACATTTCTTAGAGCCCTTTGGTCCAGAGAATTGAAATGAGCATGGCTATTACAGCACATCAATTTTGGCCTGAAGAGCACACCTCAACATAGAAATCCAAGCTTTTCTTACTGCTGTATCTACTATACTCTTCATTCAGAGCTTCAATTTCTGCCCCTTTCTGGTTATTATGAATGAGCTATCCCAATTTCTTAAATCTCTCTGATTTTCAAAATTTGAATAGCATCCCCTATTTTCTTTATTAAAGACTAAAATTCTAATCCACTCTTTTATCTCTTTCTCCTAGGTTATTTCAACCAGCATAAAAATCAGTTCTATGTCAAGTAGAAAAACAAATAAATAAATAAAAATAAAAAAAAATCTATACCCACTGCAGGTAACATTAATAAATTTCCTCATTTTTACAGCACATTATTTATTTATATTTTTTTTAAATTTTCAATTATAGTTGACATACATTATTATATTAGTTTCAGGTGCATACTCCAGTGAATAGACATTATATAACTTACTAAGTGATTATCCCAATAAATCTCTCATCTAACTTACACCATACATAGTTATTAGAATACTAGAGGCCCAATGCACAAAATTAGTGCACAGGTAGGATCCTTAGGCCTGGCCGCCAATCAGGGCCGATCTGTGGGGCAAACAGCAGGGCAATTGGGGGCCCCTGCTGGCACCCACCTTGGCTGGCCTGGGGCCTGCGGGCTGGGGGCAGCTCCTGCATTGAGTGTCTACCCCCTGGTGGTCAGTGCATGTCATAGCGACCGGTCGTTCCACCAGTCGTTATGCAGTTTGGCTGTTCTCTTTTAGATAAGAGCTTAAATAGCCACCTGGATGTTGATTGAAAGTTTCAACCTGCATTCAGGAGTGTGAGCACTTTTTTGTTGTTTTCATCACACAGCTTTGTTAACTTAGTAACCCGACCTATTCCCACCCTTATCCTCGTGTAATTTAACTTAGGACATCTCAGAAGTTTGCTCTCGTCAACAACAACAACAAAAAACTAACACATCATACATGAAATAATTTTATTTGATTTTATTTCTGTCTATAAATACCATATTCTCTCTAGTAGATACACAATAGAATTATAGCCCATTGTGAAAAATTATTGATGACCAAAGCATCATGCCAAATTCTATATAATATGGGCCTGAGTAACATTTAAATTACATTATCCAGGAGTTTATAATCTAGTACAAGAGATAATGCAGTTACAGAGTTAAGACTAATTGTATGTATATATGTATACACATATGTATACATATATACATTACAGTGTCATAAAGGAAAAGTGAGAACTGGTAGGGATTTTCATTGAAAAAAATATTTTAAATATTTAAGTAGAGGTTCTTCAGATTAATGTTGAAATCTCAATAGACTTTAAACAAAATCATGCTTAATTTTTTTTAGAAGAAAATTTAGGATAAGAAATTTGAATACATTTATTTTTTTCTATTTCCATCTGTAAAATTATTGCAAGTGAAATGCTTAATAAGCTTCTTTCATAATGCCCATTCAGTGGAGCAGCTACTAAATTATGTTGAATTACTACTCTCTTAAACAAGAGATTTGTTTATGTGCAATTAAAAGGTTTTCATCATTAAGAATTTCAAGGTTTTTTTTCAGTCTTGGACTTATACATACTTGTGAGGCAAAATTCATGCCAACATTTTATTTTCTTAATTGAGCAGATCTTTAGGGATGTATGTTTGCCACATATTAAATGTACGTATAAGAAACTCAAAATTCTGGCATTTCACTCTTACCACAAATAACTTTTTAATAGGCAAACACTGCCTTGAAGGGATCCTGTATTTTGTGAGATAACTAACCATACTAATTGGTTAGAAACAAATCTATTTTCTTTGGATATTTCTGTACACTGTGGAATATTCTTTATGCTCTGCAGGTTTGATGGCATTTCAAAATACCAACCTTAACAAATGCAGTTAGCCAGGGATATTTGCCACGTTCACAAAATAAAAATGAGAGTTAAAAGAAGACTTCCTTCTGCAGCCGGCATGTATTATCAGCGCAGGGCAGGACAAAGGAGAGTGGATGACACCAGCATCTGCCCCTCTGACTTCAGATTTGGAGGGACGTTCTTCAAAGGATCTGAGCATTGGGACCAGGTCTCCTACGACCCAGACTCACTTCCCAGTCTGGGGTGGACAGCATTTGTGAGATTGAGGTGGTAGCCCAGCAAAAAAAAATTAAATAAAATAAAATTGAAGAAACATTAAAGAAGCCCTGAGAAATCTCCTCCTTCACTTTAAAGTTGCTTGTCTTTTAAGAAATAAATATTGTATTGTTTTTGATTTCTGATTTCAGCACCACATATAGCCAGGGTAGCTTAAATAATGCAGATAATATAAGGAAAATATGACATTCATCCATAAATTGATAATACAGTGACACTACATTTTGCTCATCTATTTCCTTCAGTTAAATTTAGTGATTCTGCGTATGGGTAAAACTCTTTTATTTTGGTTCAAATTAATGTATGGTGCAAACTTATGTTCTCTACAAATTGAGTAGAAAAATGGCATTATGGCAAAACAGGAAATAGATTGATATTAATCTAGGAGTATTAACATAAAAATGAACTTTTGTATCAAATGTACATGTAACAGGGTTTTGGTTAACAATGAATAATGTAAATGCTTTATCAAAAAATGTTTGTGTGCCCAGCTGGTGCGGCTCAGCAGTTGAGCGTCAACCCAGGAACCAAGAGGTCACTGGTTCAATTCCCAGTCAGGGCACGTGCCCAGGTAGTGGGCTCAATCTCCAGTAGCAGGTATGCAGGAGAAGGCCAATTGATGATGTTTCACTCTCATCGATGTTTCTATCTCTCTATCCCTCTCCCTTTCTCTCTCTTTAAAAATCAATAAAGGAAAAAAATTTTAAATGTTTGTGAAATAATGGGATATATAAAGATAAGCATAGATCTATTGTTCTTGAAATATAGAGGGCAGAGCAAAACCTCCAATGTTGAGCCACAGTATTCTGGACAAAACTTCCTGGACACAGTGAAGCAAGGGAACTATATGGAGACAGTGAGAACTATTGAGATGATATTTTTAAAGTTTTTAAATACTTGTTATAAATATCTATCACTTTATAACAATTGCCACAAAATTAACAGCTTAAAACAACATACATTTATTCTCTCACTAACTTGTGGGTTCTGGGTTCTAAATTTCAGGTACGGACCTCCTGGATCCTCTGCTCAGGGTCTCACTAGGCTATAAGTAAGATGACCCTGGGAACTGTGGTCTCATCTGAAATTTGAGAGATTCTTCCCCACTCATGTGGTTGTTGGCCAAATTTATTTTCTTGTGTCCGCAGAACTCATGGCAGCGTGCTTCTCCTCGCCAGTAAAACAGCGAGTGAGAGGTAGAGTAGAATTCAGAAAGACAGGGAGAGAGTCTTTACTGCTTCCCGTCTCTCACTTTCAGATCCTATTTCAAAGGGCTCACCTGATTAGGCCAGGCCCCCAAAGATAATCTTCCTTTTGATTATGGATGCTAATTACATGTGCAGCCCTCCCAGTGTGGCTCAGTGGGGTCACAGTTCTATTCCAGGCAGGGCACATGCCTGGGTTGCAGGTTTGATCCCCAATGTGGGGTGTGCAGGAGGCAGCCAATCAATGATTCACTCCCATCATTGATGTTTCTATCTCTCCCTTCCTCTCTGAAATCAATAAAACAAATATTAAAAAATATTAGCCCTAGCCGGTTTGGCTCAGTTCTATTCCGGTCAAGGGCAGGTACCTTGGTTGCAGGCTCCTTCGTGGACCAGGCCCTGGTGGGAGCTCATGTAGGAGGCAACCAATCAATGTGTTTCTCTCACATCCATGTGTCTTTCTGTCTTCTCCTCTCTCTTCCACTCTCCCTAAAAATCAATGGGAAAATATCCTCGGTGAGTATTAACCAAAAAAAAAAAAATTACATATGCAAAAGCCTTGCAACATAATCACAGGAATGATAGCCCACCATACTCAGAGGCCCTGCTCACACTCCAAGAAAAGGTATTAGACACAGTGTGTATGTGGGGATGAGGGGGGGAGGAGGATTTGAGAGAGCTACGTTAGAATTCTGCCTCCCACAGCCCGCTTTCTGTTTATCAACAAAATTTTATATTTTTATGTATGATTATTGATAAGAAGCCAGTAATCTGTATCCTCTAGGTTTTGCTTCTAAAAGTGAATTTATATCACCTTTGGGGTGCATGATATCCAGTAAGCGGTACCAGTGTCTTATTTAAGGGACTGATTTTCTTCTAAGATTATTCTTCAGATATTAGTTTTCATAGAATTATAGAGAGACTGTCAAGATGCATTAGCCTAGAGTAAATTTATCAAGCTTTACCATTTTGAATTTCTGTGAAGGAATTCACCTTCTTAAATATTTTACAGTTAATGCTATTTGTTGTGTACAATACAATTGTGCTTACCAGATGCAGAAAATCCTAAGGCATGTGCTAAAGGATTAAATGTATAAATCTAATTATAGCATAATTTTTAAAACTACACTAAAATCAAATAGCTTCACTTGTATAAGTCTGAATAAAAAATACTTTGTGGAGCATAGTATAAATAAGAAAGCATTTTATGCCTGAGTTTGGGAATACAAATTCAAAGTCTTGAGGCCATGATAAATGAAAATCATAGCATCAAGAATAATTTTGAGCATATTAACACATCTATAGAAAAAAACATTTAAAAAGAAATAGGTCATATTTTAATTAACTTAAAATTGCAAAGCTGTTAATTTTGTGTGCTCATGTATTTTAGTATTCTCCAGCTCTGATTAAGCAATTCCCTGATGTTTGAAAAGATTCCTTTCTAAGCCAATCCTTAGCAGAAAGTCAAATCCACTTGGTGCATCAGATACATTCACTCATTACTTCAATAAATATTCAGAGATGGCAAGAGTCATTAGCTGTTCTTTGTGCAATAGTTGGAACAAAGATTAACTGGAGGTTAATGAAATATCAATGTCAATTATTTAAAATAGATTCCTATGGTGATAATGTTGACGATTTCTCCTCTTAGAGCTTTTTTTCCCCAAATCTTTGATAAAAACAGATAGACATCTTTTTTATTAAAAATGTTTAATGTTGACACTATTTCAGATGCCCAACATGCCCTCTTTACCTAATTCCACCCACCCATGCCTGCCCCTCCCTTGGCCTTCACCATACTATTGTCCATGCCTATAAACTTTTGAATCAACAAATCTTTCTGTAGAACTATAATTCCATATTATTATATAACTATCCTATATAATAAAACCCTAATATGCAAATTGACCAAATGTGGAAGGACCAGCGGAACGACTGGTTACTATGACGTGCACTGATCACCAGGGAGCAGATGCTCAACGCAGGAGCTTCCCCTGGTGGTCAGTGCACTCCCACAGGGGGAGCGCAACTCAGCCAGAAGCCAGGCTCACAGCTGGTGAGCACAGCGGCAGTGGCAGGAACCTCTCCCACCTCTGCTGCAAGCAGGCAGTAAGGAGCGAGGGGTCCTGAACTGCAAGAGCTCCAGACTGTGAGAGGAATGTCTGACTGCCAGCTATCCCCCCCGAGGGGTCCCGGACTGTGAGAGGGCACAGTCCGGGCTGAGGTATACCACTCCCCCAGTGCAATAATTTTGTGTACCAGGCCTCTAGTATATGAATAAAAATACTTGCTTATTGACCCACCAATGATGACTCATTTCCTCTAGCATAACATTGTGTTCCTCTCTGTGTTTTAGAATAGCCATTCTTAAAATTTGATATTGGACCAGCAGCATCGGCATCCCCTGGGATTTGTTAGAAATGTAAATGGTTGGACCCTGCCCCAGATTAACTGAAAAATTAACTTTGAGGGTGGGGCAATCAATGTATGTTTTAACAAGCCATCCAGCCAGGAGGTTCCAATGCATGTTAAATTTGGAGTCCCTTTGCTCTAAAACACTAAATTATCATTCCTAGCACAGATTATTACTAGCACATGAGGAATGAGCTAGGCTTATAGCAATTAACAATGAGTGTTGGCTAGAATGTTAACATTGATTAATAGTAAAAGCTGGGCTCCTAGAACATCATTCATTGTTTGAAAAAGAACAACATCCTAAGCCATGCCAGTAGGTAATGTAAGTATGGGCAATGGAGCTTAGTGTCATTTTCCTCATGATTGCAATGATGAAATAATAATATGTAAGGCCTGATGGAGTGAGTAGGTACACAAAGAAGATAAAGAAGATCATAAAGTCAACCAGAGAGAAAATACAGGCTACTTGTAAAGAAGCAAAAATTAAACAAATATACATAAAGATACTAATCAGAGATATATTAAAAATGAATAAGAATTATAAACAAACATTGTAAAATACTCATTCCTTTGGAGAGATAAAAATGAGAATGTGATTTGGAAAGACTTTTAGGCCTTTATTTACATGGTTGATTTGTTTCTTATATAGTGTGAGTTTTTGATATTATACAGTTTTTTTAGCTTTTATTATGTGTAAAATATTTTAAAAACACATTAGAAATACTCTATTCTTAATACAATTATTAAAAACTGATCTGGAAAAGGGTGAATTTTTATGAAGATTTATAGGAATTGGTGTTTGATTCTCAAAATGGTATCTAGTCTCATTTCCTGACCCTATTTAAATTTATAAAACTTTTGCTTTATTTTTAATAATCTCAAAGATAGATAAACACATAACTTTTATATCCAGTTTTTGTAAAGATTTGAGTCTCAAAAATTATATATCTCACTAGAGACCCAGTGTAGGAAATTCTTGCAATAGAAGGCCTTCCTTCCCCCAGCTGCCAGCACCGGCTTTCCTCCGGCACCAGGGACCCGGGCTTCCCTGGCAGCCCTGGCTTCGTCTGGAAGGTCATCCGGAAGGATATCCAGAAGGACATCCTGTCTAATTAGCATATTACCCTTTTATTATTATAGATGATTGTTAGCAAAAGAGCTCAGATTTAACCCGGATCTTCCTACTCTGGTCCACCATTCTTACAGTTCTAATTTACATGTAATGGTAATAATACTTAAAGTGATGCAACTTTAATAAAAATATCATTTAAAAATATTATATATTTCAGTCAGTAACCAGGCAGTGGCAGTGTCGGCTGCTTAAAGTAAAAGGACTTCTTTTCTCTTTAATAATACAGCCTATTTATAGAACCGTGAGTCTGTTCTGATAAGGGATATTTCATCAAAACAATAATGCTCTATTTCAGCGTACTTTGCTTGTGAAGATTTTAAGGGCACTTTATCTTTCTTGTAGACATGGTTCTTATAAAAAATAAATTATTCTTAACATAAATAAAATGTCAGGATGTTTGGTATTTCTTTTGTCCTCTTTAACTGTGTCAGGTGTCTCAATAGCAGAATGCAAAAGATGGGAAATAGGATTGAGTTTCCCTGGCCTTTTATTTCAGTACAGACATTGCATGCACCTGCACAAATAGTAACCACCTCAGGCAGTGACAGAGCAGCTTCCTGGTGAGGAAAGTTTACAGAGAACAGTCATCCTACTGCAGGAAGACATGGGGCAAATGAGCTCCTTGAAAGCCATAAGCAAATGCCTTCACCATAGATACACGTTCCCTGGACAGAGGCACCCAACTATTAATCCAAAGGCATCTGACAAGAACATCTATGTCTTAAGAAAAGTACCTCCGTGAAGAAAACTTGTTAATAGTGACTCAGCATTTATAAAATACAACCTCGATGTCAATTACAGGGTGACTCAACAGCGTTGTTATAACCTGAGAACTTGCTGGGAATTAATGATCAAATCAGAATCTTCATTTCAGCACCTACACATTCAAGCCTCAGAGCATTGCTACCAGATGATTATTGCATGGATTTTATTATTAGTAAGTAGTTTTGAATCACCCTGACACATATTAAATAAGCTAATCTTCTCAAGGAAGCAGTTTATTATTTTACCTCACTCATACACTTTTTAATTAAATAATTTTTCTGATAATGAGTTACGGCAGCTACTTCTAACTTTATATTCCCTTCGCTCCCTACAATCCCTCTCCCTTAAGTTAAACAACAATTCACCACTTTAATTACATAAAATGTTTTGAAAGATTAAGTAAGGAAAGAAGGGACAGTATGTCCATGGGGGTATGCAGCGAGGTGAGTCAATAACAGGTTTAATGTAAATGAGATCAAGAAACAGGTTTTGTGTTAGCATCTCGCTTAAATGTGCTCTAAAATTTTTCTATGTAAAGAATGATTTACAGACTAGCGACATCAACATCACCTCAGAATCTCAGGACTTACCCCAGAACTTCTAAATCAGAAGGAAATCTCTGAGACAAGTGTGGTGTATAAACTGGAGGAGAGATTGATTTGGAAGCAGGAAGATCAGCTTGGCTTCCATTGCAATAACCAGGTAAGACATGAGAGTTTCTGAGACTAAAGTAATAACATTGGAGATGGTGAGAAGCAGAAATGATGTACAAAATCTTAATGCCTGGCATAGCATGGAAAATGGAAATTCACAATAGGTGCTATAAAGATCCGAGTTGTTAGGCAGCATGGCATATTGGAAAACAGAGGAGTCTAGTGTGAGGATATATTTTGAATTTATATCTCATACACTTTGCTTATAGATTGGATAGAGGATGTGTTTTCATGTTAAATGATACTTGAAGGGCAATTTTAGCAAACATGTCCTATGGAGGGCAAGGGAACTCAAATAGAAATATCCAGGTAACTCCACTAGGAAAGATATCTTACTCACTAAAGGTAGAAATCTAAAATAGATCATAAAGGATGGAATTGACAAATATCAGCACTCATACTATGCTGAAAGAGAATTGCTGAAATTCCTAATCTTTTTTGATACACACACCTCCTTCTTAGAACAGATTTATAAATTTATGAAATAAAAATACATTTCATATGAAATCTATGATTATACTAACAGTTAATATACGTTAATATAAATCTATTTCTTCACATATATTAAATAAGAAATAGTGTCAGTTCTAACACCAATTATAATATCAAAGTACTAATTAGGCCATTTTTGAGATATCTGTAACAACTGTAAGCTTAGATGAAAATATGTGATTTATATTGGTGACAAGTAATAGTTAATGCTAATATTTTTGTAATTATTATCTACTTTCATTTAGGAAATGTGTAAGTTTGATTAGTGGACACTTGTTCCTATCCAAAATGTCCATGGAAACATTTGATCCACACCAAAAAGTCATTGATATTGGCTTCTGTCCAAAATATTCATGAAGATATTTGGTCCAGGCCCAAAGTATTCTTGAATAGGCTGCCTAGGCAAGTAGGGTTATTATGTGCAATACATCCACAATGCTATTATTGGACCAATAGAACATGATGGCAATTTCATGTATTAATTCTGTAAACCAAAAGTATAAAGAAACATAATGAACACTTTCTAAGTGTGGATGGTTTTTTGCTATTGTTGTTTGTTTTAAGTGTAGATGTTTTTGATAGGATCACATTTCAGAGACAGTTTGGCATAGACCATATGTCTCCATGGAAGTTTCTGGTACGACCAACTTTCAAGACCCAATGTCTCAGTGGGTATTTGGGACATGACCAAATGTCCTACAAGGAAAATGCCAATTAGAAAATAGTGAACAAAAAAAGATTATTTTTCCTGCAGCCAAGTTATGATTCCTCTGAATTCCATGCATGTTCAAGTTCTGGTGCTGGCTGTACTGTCCATGTTTATGCTGCCTGACTGTCCTTGCTCACAGTGTTATACTTAATATTGAAGTATAATGGACTTTAATATTGAAGATTGTGAAAAGAAAGCCACAAACCAATGACCTACGATTGTTAGAACATAAAGACAGAAAGAAGGGAACATAGTGGAGAAACCAATTTCTCAAAAAATCACAAGCTGAGGGTTATTTGTTAAAGTCTAAAAGTGGCAAGAATTATTTTACTTGTAATGAGTCTCTGACCATTACCAAAATATTCACCTAAAAAATGCTTTTATTTGCAAAAGACAAAAGAGCTTTGCAATATTCCCTTTGTCATTGATTTTGCTTCCAGAGATATGAATATTTAAGAGAATTGATAGTATGCACAATAGGCATATATTTGTACTTGTCTAAAATATAAACTTATTGGCTATTTTATAAAATTATGTATATGTAAGAAAGAATATTCATAGTGCAGTTATAACTCAACAATATATGTCATTCAATGGGAATTTATTCAGTCAGTGTGCCAAAAAAAATATTGAATGAAATAGATGTTTTCATAGTTTATGAACCAGAGAAAGGGAGTGAATTAAACACAAAACCCTAGGAACTACTTTTGCTGAATATAGCAGCAAGAATTCTTTGGTTGGTCAGTTGCCTTAATGTTTATGGTTCATTGATTTAATTATAGTCTTTCAAAAATGGTTTTATCATAAAGGAAAATGTTTGAAGGGCAAAAGACATATATGAAAATGTCTGCTTATATGCTTATAAAACCATGAAGAATAGCATTTTTTAAAAAAAAATCCTTACCCTAGAATTTTTGAGAGAGAGGTTGAGAGAGAGGTTGAGAGAGAGAGAGAGAGAGAGAGAGAGAGAGAGAGAGAGAGAAACATTGATTGCTGCCTCCTGTAGTTACTCTGTCTGGGGATCAAACCCAAAACCTAGGTGTGTGCCATGAACAGGAATCAAAACCAATACCTTTCCATGTATGGAATGATGACACTCCAACTGATTGAGCCACACTGGCCAGGGCAAAAGCAGTATTTCAAAGAGCTTTATAAAAACACTAGAGACTTGATGAATGAACTTCGTACAAGAGTAGGTCTTCCTTCCCCTGGCTGCCTGCACCGGCTTCCCTCTGGCACCCTGAACCAGGGCTTCCCTCGCAGCCCTGGCTTCATCCTGAAGGTCGTCCAAAGGATGTCTAGAAGGGTGCCCAGTCTAATTAGCATACTATGCTTTTATTATTATAGATAAGAGAAAGACCAGCCAGCATGGCACAGTGGTTGAGATTTGACCTATGAACCAGGAGGTCATGGTTTGATTCCGGGTGAGGGCATATGCCCAGGTTGCGGGTAGGTCCCCATTGTGGAGCATGCACAAGGCAGCCAGTCAATGATTCTCACTCATCATTGATGTTTCTATCTCTCTCTCATTCTTCTTTCCTTTCTGAAATCAATAAAAATATATTTAAAAATATATAAGAGAAAGTGAATATTAAGAAGACACACAAAGAGGAAATTTTAATTGTTCTTTACTCACTGAAGCAATTAAAAGGTTCTTTAATTTTTAAAGTTTACTTTTTATTTTGTAGGTTTTCCCAAATTAATATGTTAACATTCATAATTTAAGTTTTATTTTGTTGAAAAGTGAATTTAAAAAAATTTCTAAATAATTTGTAATTATAAACGTAAATACATAATTTAGTTTTATAGATTTTTACTTAAAATTTCTGTCTTTGATTCCAAATTCTCAAAAACCAACATAGCCTCACAACACAAGGAAGATACTGCTAAGTATATTTAACAAGAGGCCTGGTGCACAAAAATTTGTGCACTGTGGGGTCAGGACTGTCAGCCTGGCCTGCCCCTTCTCACAGTCTGGGAGCCCTCAGGGAATGACCTACTGGGGAGTCCCTCTGCGGGAGACAATTGGGCTGATCAGGGGAAGGTGCCACCCCCATAACCCCACCGCTGCTGCCACTGCTGGCCGCCATAGCTGCGAGGCCTGAGCCCTAGACCTTGCAGCCACTATGGCTTTGTCCGGATGGACGTCCAGAAGACATCACCCTAATTAGCATATTACCCTTTTATTAGTATAGATGATATTAAGCCAAATAGCTTTCAGATTTCCACATAATCAGAGTAGGTGAAAGTTGATATATAATTTGTGCTGGGTTTTGCAAATTTCCCCAAATAATTTGTCCAATAAAACCTCCTCCCTACTGTATATACATTCTGTATCTTGTTTCAATCAATAAAGTTTATTTTTATTTAGTTTTTATAGATTATTATGAACACCTAGGAGATGTAGAGCACTGAACAGTAGTTCAATTGTTAACTTGAGAGAAATATTATTCTTGTTTAACTTTTGTCTTCAGATGATAGACTTATGTTTTACTTAAACTGAGAAGTATATATTTTTCATAATTGAAGAAGTAAATCAATCATTAAAATATTCTACTTTCATATAAATACGTTATTTCCATTTTACTAATATATTTATTGTGTGAAGTCCACATTTCTTTTCTATCATCATAAGCTTTAAATTTATTTTCTCTGATCAATTGCTAATATAATTTCAGGGTCAGTCTGCCTATCTGTCTATCTATTTGTTTGCCTATCACTTATCTATTTTTTTTTTAAATTAAGACAAATGCAAAATGTTTAATTATTTGCATCTAAGATTATGGCATAGATATCAGTAATGTATCTAACTGATTCAGGAACATAGAATAAATGGAATTAAAAGCAGAAGTCATATCAATAGGGAAAATGCCAATAATAAACATTTAAAATAAAATATGAGAACAAAATTTAAAATAAAGATAATATGAGTTAATTAACACAGCTTCAAATGTCTTGATATATATGCTTTCTAGGAATCCCTGAAGGAGAAGACAGAGAGTACAGATAAAAATTTGAAATACAAATGGCCAAAACTTTGTTAATTTTATTATATTTACATTGTCAATGTGTATAACATTTTATTCTGTTTTATAAACATTATTTCTACATTTAAAACATTAATTCTATAACTAAATACATTAATGGTCTCTACACATGTTTTTGCCTCTTATTTTCTTGGTTAGCAAAAATATATCCTGGAGTGATTTCTTTAAAAGGGGCCAAAATTAATAATATTTCTAATATTTGCACATTCCCAACATGCTACTTGTTATCTTTATATGTGAATGACTGTATATAAATATCGAGTCAGGGCTATTTTTTTTCTTGAGACTTTTTAATTGTTCATTTGTCCTCTGGCATTGATTATGGTTATAGAGAAGTCTGAAGCCAAATTCACCTTTCTGCTCTCATCTTTATCTGCCTGCCCAGACCTCAGTTTTGGAGGGCACTTATTTGTGGTGACCATCATGTCAAGTTTTTCTGGCACACAGAATAAAGTTTAGTCTCTATTTCATGACTTTGTTTCTGGAAAGTTTTCTTGAATAGTATCTTTATTTTTTTTTTTTTAATAATAATTTTTATTTCTTAAAGTATTACAAATAGTATTACATAAACGGCCCCCGTGAGGTAGGGACGACCCTGGTCAGGTCGAAACGGCCCCGGTGTGGTAGGGACGACCCCGGTGAGGTTGAAACGGCCCCCGTGAGGTAGGGACGACCCTGGTCAGGTCGAAACGGCCCCGGTGTGGTAGGGACGACCCCGGTGAGGTTGAAACAGCCCCCGTGAGGTAGGGACGACCCCAGTCAGGTTGAAACGGCCCCGGTGTGGTAGGGACGACCCCGGTGAGGTTGAAACGGCCCCCGTGAGGTAGGGACGACCCTGGTCAGGTCGAAACGGCCCCGGTGTGGTAGGGACAACCCCGGTCAGGTTGAAACGGCCCCCATGAGGTAGGGACGACCCCGGTGAGGTTGAAACGGCCCCTGCGAGGTAGGGACGACCCTAGTCAGGTCGAAACGACCCCAGTGTGGTAGGGACAACCCCAGTCAGGGTTGAAACAGCCCCCGGTGTGGTAGGGACAACCCCGGTGAGGTTGAAACGGCCCCCGTGAGGTAGGGACGACCCCGGAGAGGTTGAAACGGCCCCCGTGAGGTAGGGACGACCCTGGTCAGGTCGAAACGGCCCCGGTGTGGTAGGGACAACCCCGGTCAGGTTGAAACGGCCCCCGTGAGGTAGGGACAACCCCAGTCAGGTTGAAACAGCTCCGGTGTGGTAGGGACGACCCCGGTGAGGTTGAAACGGCCCCCGTGAGGTAGGGACGACCCCGGTCAGGTCGAAACGGCCCCCGTGAGGTAGGGACAACCCCAGTCAGGTTGAAACAGCTCCGGTGTGGTAGGGACGACCCCGGTGAGGTTGAAACAGCCCCCGTGAGGTAGGGACAACCCCAGTCAGGTTGAAACAGCTCCGGTGTGGTAGGGACGACCCCGGTGAGGTTGAAACAGCCCCCGTGAGGTAGGGACAACCCCAGTCAGGTTGAAACAGCTCCGGTGTGGTAGGGACGACCCCGGTGAGGTTGAAACGGCCCCCGTGAGGTAGGGACGACCCCGGTCAGGTCGAAACGGCCCCGGTGTG
>NW_005871211.1:119350-147681 GCF_000147115.1 Myotis lucifugus | reverse complement strand
GGGGGGGGAAAAAAGGAGACATATCACTTATCTATTAATTGAGATTTATTTTAGTCTATAATGGTTAATCTGCAATTATATTTGTAATTATATTTTCTCATTTCTTTCCACTATATCCATATGTTTTGTATTCCAGAAACCTGATAGAGATCCTTTTCACCCAATTTCTCTCATGAGCATGAACAACTTTTTCAACCTCCTTGAATTATAGATTCATCTATAAAATGAGAGTAACTATATTTCACAAGATTGTTAAACTCATTTAAAAATATATATATCTATAATAATAAAAACATAATATGCTAATTAGACGGAATGTCCTTCTGGACTATCTTCCGGATGAAGCCGAGGCTACAGCTGTGGGATAGAGGAAGCCGCCACTGCTATGAGGGAGGAATCCAGGCAGCCACCGCGGTCTACTCATGCATGAATTTCATGCATTGTGCCTCTAATATATATATATATATGTATTGATTTCAGAGAGCAAGAGAGAAGGAGTGGGTGAGAGAGAGATAGAAACATGAATAATGAGAGAGAATCATTGATTGCCCACCTCCTGCATGCTCCAATTGGGCATTGAGCCCACAACCTGGGCACGTGCCCTGACTGGGAATCAAACCATGACCTCCTGGTTCATAGGTCAATGCTCAACCACAGAGCCACACTGGCTTGGGCTATTACACTCATTTAATGAGATAAAGACTGTCAATATAATCAATAAATGCCTGTTTAATATTTTCATTATCAGTATTCTACAAAATAAATTTATTTTATTGGGGCCCTGGGTATTTACCTTAGATCTCTGTGTGTTACAAATCATTTTCATATACATTTTCTATGCAAATAAAGTAAAGCAAATTGAGTTCCTAATGGTACTTAGTCTGTCCCATTGGAGGGAAATAAATGCTTTCTAACTTTTTTTAAAAAAATATATTTTATTGATTTTTTATGAGAGGAAGGGAGAGAGATAGAGAGTCAGAAACATCGATGAGAGAGAAACATCGATCAGCTGCCTCCTGCACATCTCCTACTGGGGATGTGCCCGCAACTCAGGTACATGCCCTTGACCAGAATCGAACCCGGGACCTCTCAGTCTGCAGGCCGATGCTCTATCCACTGAGCCAAACCGGTTTCAGCCGCTTTCTAACTTTTAAAAGTAAAGTTTGACATATAGCTGCCAGAAGCAGTTATGCATAACATAAATGAGGCTTCAAATTTCACAGCCAACTGTTCTCACCTAATCTCAAGTGATACTTCTCCCCTACCAAGATTCTGCCACATTTACCGTATGTTCTAGAGTGTTCCAATCTGACTCCTGCCTTAGAGTGTCTGCCCTTCATGTTCCCATCTGGAATGCTCTTCTACCATCTTTCTTCATATAAATCCATGCTGTCCAATATGGTAGTAAGTAGCCATATGTGCCTATCAGAATTTAAATTCAAGTGTCTCAACATCAATTGAGTAAACCTATTAATTAATTAATTAACCTGTTCCTCCACTAGAAGAAAAGCATCAGAAACACTGTGACCTTTTCTGTCTTGTTGGCTGATACATATCCACTAGTATGCTAGAAAATATTGAAAAACTGACTCTGGTAGAGGAAAAAAAGCCCAGATTGCCCATTACCCTGGTGTAATATTTCCAGCATGGCCATTGGCAAGCTAACAATGTTAAAGCATGAAACATGTAGCTGGAAAGAGATGCACACATTTGGCTGCAGCAAGCTAGTGTGAACTGGCTCTAGCATGCTACTCTGTGTCTATTGACAGGAAAGGAACAATAAGACATTTAATAAAGGCTCAATGTATTTTTAATCAATGGCAGGATAAGTAAATGATGTAAGTATTAAAAGTCTTAATTCACTCTTTAATTTTACTTGAAATCTGTATACATAAAATGCTAATATGCAAATAGACCAAAAGGTGGAACAACCGAACAACCAAATAACTGGTCGCTATGACGTGTGCTGACCACCAGAGGGCACACACGAAACATGGTGGGCATTGGCAGTGACAGGATGGTGGAGCAGGTGAGCCGGGGTGCCAGACCAAGGTGGGGCACCAGTCACTGTCAGCAGGGCAAGCCTCTGGTGGTTACTGAAAATTCTTTGCTCCCATGCACCGCAGTCCCACTGGGCACTCACACCTGTTGCTGGCACCGGAGCCACTGCTTGCACCCACTGCTGGCCCCCAGTGCCAGCTCCAATTGCTCGTCACTGTCAGCGGGTGTGAATGGTGGCTGCCGGCCCCGATCACCCCTCAGGGCTTCTCCACCTCCCCCTGCTCCTGAGGGACTATCGGGGCCAGCTGCCGCCTCTCATACCCGCTGCCAGCAATGGCTTCGCTCACACCCGCTGCCGGCACTCGGTGCTGCCCCCAATCGCTTGGTGCTGTCAGTGGGTGTGAGCGGTGGCTGCTGGCCCCAATCACCCCTGAAGGCTTCTCCACCTCCCTCTGCTCCTGAGGGGCGATCAGGGCAGCAGCTGCCACTCACACTCACTGACGGCGCCAGCCCCACTTGCAACTGCTGCTGGCACTGGCCCCAATCCGTCCGTGCTGTCAGTGAGTGCGAGCAGGGTCGGCAGTCAGCGCGTGGGAGCGGTGGCAGCGGGAGCAGGGCTGCCAGCAGTGAGGAGACCAGGGGCCATGGCAGGAGGGGCCAGGTGGTGGCGCGGAGGATGGCCTTAGACCCACCCCTGTGCCCACCACAGACTTGTGGCCCACAGTTCCTTACAAGGTGCACGAATTCATGTACGAGGCCCCTAAGTTTTTACATAAGATAAGACATAGCAATTTTACATGTCAATAAATTTTACATCATGTTTAAGTATCAGTCTCTTTTCAATTAGTGTATAAGAATTTCTCCATATGATGTTTATTAGCCACTCTATGTTGAAAGCAATTTATTTTCAAAGATAAGATTTGTCTAATTACAAATATTTTTAATAAGTGAAAAAACTATCACTTTGAATTACTCATTAGAGTTTGAAAACTTAGGGAAACTATCACATATTAAAATTTGTTGGGCATTTTATCAAATGCCCTCATTTTTATAAAGAACAGCATGTTTCCATCCATGAAACTTTTGTAGGGCTTCTTGAATTAGAGCAAGCCTATTTTCTAGTAGTTGCTACTGTTGATGATCTACCCAGGAAATCCCAGGCCCACCTCTGAGTCCCCTCCACCTGTGCACATTATTTGGTAACTGTTACATTTTATACCTGCAGGGCTTTTCTACAAACAAAACAAACTCTCAACTTAATCTTCAGATTTAACCACCAATTAATTTAACTTTCTATTAATATTCCTTTTAATTAATTTGACTTCCTTTTAAAACCCAAATTTGGAATTTCACATACACACACACATACTACACACACACACATTCACATATACATACTTAATATATTTAGTTGTTTAATTTTTTTTTCTCCTCTTGCAGAAAGGGACTGGTGTCTAGATAATCAGTTTTATTGACTCAGCACTAAACACAGTATGTGGCCCAGGATTTTTGCTTCATAAACTCATCGAAAAAATAAATTAACAAAAATCATTGAGAGCAAATACATCCCAACTGAAACAGAATTTCATCTGTTTGTTATTTTAAGTCAGAATGTTTCCTTAAATATACAAAGCACTTTGCTAACCTAGAAGATTGAGGTTCTTCCTCACGCTCCATGACGTCCTGCAGAGAACAAGCAATTAAGGCTGTAATGCAACCTTTTCCAGCGGGATGCAACACAGGCAGATCTCTCAAGGGAGTTGTGTGAAGAGAGATGTCAACATCTACTGAAAATAATTTTTACCAACAATACTTGAATTACTTTGTAAGGAAGATTACTGTGGTTTTCAGCCACATTCATGGATGAAGAAGGCCCCTACCTGGTGATAAACTCTATCCGCTGGAACTCCTGCAGTCCAGGAGGAAATCTTAGAATTTAAAGCAGTTTTCTCACAAGAGACACAGCTTTTTTTTTTTTTTTTTTTGCATAAGGCTTCCCACAGCTAAGCTAGACTGCTCCAAGAATCCTTCCAGGATTTCCTGCTTTTCTTTCAGAACTTTCTTTTTCAGAATTATCTCTTTATTGTGGCCTTGTGTTTTCTCTCCTCCATCTCTCCCGCTCTCTTGCATTTCCTTATGTTGGGATTCTATTGGACTTCTGGAGGATTTTGGATCCAGCACAGGGCATTATTCTTGAGATCCTCCTCCTTTAAAAACTCTTTGATCTTGCATATTTTTTTTCTAATATTTTATTGATTTTTTACAGAGAGGAAGGGAGGGGACAGAGAGCTAGAAACATCGATGAGAGAGAAACATTGATCAGCTGCCTTCTGCACACTTCCCAATGGGGATGAGTCCGTAGGCTGACGCTCTATCCACTGAGCCAAACCAGTCAGGGCTGATCTTACATATTTTATTACCTGTTTACTATCTATCACTTCTTAAAATCAAGCTGAAAATGGAATGAAAACACAGACATGGTTTGAGCTATTAGGCATCGTATTATTTTAAATCATTACACACAAAAAATTTTTTTTACTCATATTATTGGGATTGCTACTTATTTTATTTTATTTTTTCATCCTCATCGGAGGATATTTTTTCCATTGATATTTAGAGGGAGTGGAAGAGAGAGGGAAAGACAGAGAGAAACATCAATTTGAGAGAAACACATCAATTGGTTGCCTCTTGTAAGAGTCCAGATCAAGACCAGGGAGGAGCCTGCAACCAAGGTATGTGCCCTTGACAGGAATGGAACCCCGGACCCTTTGGTCTGCAGGCTGATGCTCTATCCACTGGGCAAAACCGGCTAGGGCACTACTTAGTTATTTTAATTGATAAAAGCAAGCTTTTAAGGCAAACAAGTCTGTCCAGTTCTACGATTTGCTGAAATATAATAGAGATAGGATGCTTTAGTTTGCTACCCAATTCTCTTCACTCTTGTGAAACTGAGTGGAAAGTTGGCTTGTGACGCAGTCCAGTCTGAAATCAACTTATGGATTGATTAACAAAGAGAACAAACTCACCCAATATTTTTAAGTCCCAAGAATGCATGTATGTACTCACTTTCTAAATATGTAGCATCCTGACAGTGTGGGCTGGCTTTCCCATTATTCAGAACTTATATTTGTTTATTATAGGATGCCCACAGGTATCAGTACATTTCCTCTTCTATACTAAACAGCCACTTTGGTGAGAGATGAAGTAGAATAACACCACAGTGCTTACAGTATTCGGATTTGTGAAGTATCACAACGTTGTTTTTCTCTGAGAGTGGAGAGGCATGCCCTCATTTCTAATTCCTGCTATTGCATAAACTTATCCACACACCATTTGCTACCTTCTTTGGATGTCAAGTAAAAATAAATCAGATAGATGATTGACTTCTTCATTCCTGACTGCTCTGTGATAGTCCAAAGGATTATTATTGAAGTTCTTCCAAATGTCTGCATGCTTGTAAGAATGTGACACTCTAGTCAGAGTTGGAGAGTTGTTTCTTGGTTCCTGGTAGCCTCTATAAGCTTCTTTTCAATTTCCTTTTATGTAGAATCTAGTGAACAAAGTAAGCTAACAAACAAAATAGAAACAGACTCACAGATTCAGAGAACATATTGACAGTTGTCAGAGGTGAGAGGATGGGGGAGGCTGTTTGAAAAGGTGAAGGGATTAAGCAATGAAAATAAATTCATAGAAACTGACCAACATTAGGGTGATTATCACAGGTCAAGAGGGTTGGGGGGGAGGTAGAAGCAAGTTAAGGGGGGATAAATAGTGAGGGAGGAGACTGGACTTTGGGTGGTAAAAACACGATACAATATACAGATGATGTATTGCAGAATTGTACACCTGAAACCTGTATAATTTTATTAACCAATGTCATCCCAATACATTTAACAAAAGTTAAAAAAAGTTTATTACATGGGGTTGATATTTCAAAATGTATATGAAATTTGTGAGTCTTTTTTAGTTTTACTCAAAGGGAAGTTTTGTTCTCTTTCTTTGATAATTTTATTAATTTAAGTAAAGTAAGAAGAAAGAGTTGAGGACATGTGAACTAAGTCTCCACCTTCCCCAGCGATACCTCAGCATATTCCATATTTATTACAGGTTGATGCCAGTTCAATGCCACTTCTTTGGCCTTAGAGTATAAACTGTCTAGCAATGTCATGTTTTTAGGTACAACTGAGAGATATTTAACTAATTTTTTTCCACTTAAATGGAAGATTTCCTGGGGATTAGTTTTTTTTGACAACAGAGAAGTATAAAAATTATTTGGCAAGTAAAGCAAGGTTTTCCCCCAGGATGGATGAAGTGAGACTGCTATTGCTGAGCCATCTTGCTGCAATCTGAAAGACCTTCAAGACTGAGAAGGGCCAGAGTTTGCCACCCCCCCCCCAAAAAAAAGGCGTTTTACAATATCAATTATTTAAGCTGGTTATTTATTTTTTTAAACTGAAGACTCAGATAAAACCCTTACCTGCCTAAAATAATTCAGATAGAAAAACCTGCTTAAAGAAAGGGAGCTATTCACTTTAGAATATTCAGATGAGCATGTAGGGATAATGTATGCCAGCCAGGGAGGATCCAAGCAAGCCTATTTGTTAACGTATCTCTCTGTCCAATTGTTTCTTGGTGGTCTAGCAAATATTTGTTTACCACATATTTATTCTTTCTGATCTACCTGTAAATTGCCTATTTTCCCTTTGAAATCCTAGACACTGCCTCCCTCTCCTCCATCCACAATGGCCTATGAAATCCAACTACACAATCGGTCCTGGAGTCTCATATTCTGATGGAACCCCCATATATACATATGTAATGAATTAACTAACAGCCACTCTGGATATAAACAAATCTCTTTGTGTGCGCAAAGGGGTTCAGAACTGGCCTCCCCAAGATGTACCACTTCCACATGTGAATTATTTTGAGCTGAAGGCAATCGAGAGAAACCCTGTGTGCTCACAAGAAACTTCAACCTCTTCCTTAAAATGTTTAAATGAAGGGCTTTGCCCATGATAACAGTTATCAACAGAAGTAACTTTTATGATATATACTAGAGACCCAGTGCACAAAAATTTGTGCACCCGGGGGGGCAGGGGGGAGCGGTCCCTCAGCCTGGCCTGTGCCCTCTAGCAGTCTGGGACCCCTCGGGGGATAACCACCTGCTGGCTTAGGCCCGCTCCCCGGGGGAACAGGCCTAATCTGGCAGTCAGACATCCCTCTGGCAGCCCAGGAGCCCTTGGGGGATGTCCACTTGCCAGCGGGGAGCAGGCCTCAGCTGCAGTCGGACATCCTTAGCGCTGCTGAGGAGGTGGAAGAGGCTCCCGCCACCACTGCTGTGCTGGCAGCCATCAGCCTGGCTTGTGGCTAAGCAGAGCTCCCCCTGTGGGAGTGCACCGACCACCAGGGGGCAGCTCCTGCATTGAGCACCTGCCCCCTGGTGGTCAGTGTGTGTCATAGTGACCAGTCATTCCCTGCCGTTCTGCTGTTAGGGTCAATTTGCATATTACCCTTTTATTATATAGGATAGGGCAGGGCAAGTGTTTAATTAGTGAACATCTGCTCTTACTATTCTGCAAATAACCTTCCTTCCTTCTGCAGCCCCAAGGTGTCTTATCTCATCCTTAGCGCAGAATGTCACACATCCCTCACTTTCCTTTTCTGTCTCTGAACCTCTCATGTATGTGGGATTTCCATATGTATGTGTATAATTAAATTTGCTTATTTTCTCTTGCTAACCATTTTCATGTCTATTTGATTATGAGACCAGGCAAATGAACATAAGGAGGATAGCGGAAAGTCTCCTCCTCCCGACAAACTCAATATACTCAATATGTAGCAGTTCAACTCCTTTCTGGTTGATTCAGAATGTTAATCAAAATAATTTCAACTACGTATTCAAATAAAAAGTTGATTAAATATATTTGATTAAATCGGTAAATTTAAATATGTAAGATGTCAGTGTTAAATCTAATGTTAATACTCTGTGGATTAAAGATATGTTAGGAAAATTAAAGTGTCACAAGAAGGAATTATTTGCAATACTTCATCAAACATAATACAGTTTCAGAGTACTATGCTTTATAATGGAAGTTAACTATCCTACTGTAACTCTTACATTTCAATGAATTCCAAGGTAATCCGCATCAGTGAAACAAATGCAAATTTTGTGTTTTGGCAAAAATGATCATGGGTTTCAGCATTCTACTTTCCATTCAGTGATTTGATTAAATTTCTTATATACTTTAAGGATCACAACCTTATCTGGATAGCTACTTGAATATTTTTTATGAAGATAAAATTAGAAAGAAAAAATTTGAATACTTAAAATGAAATGTTTTCCTTGACTATTTGGTTTATTCACTCAAAGAGACAGATTTATAACCTATAAGGAAACAAAAACAATTCTAGTTTCTGCAACCTATTCTCATAGATACTTCAAATAAAATAACTCTTGTAGACTGAGTTACCCAGATCAATCTAGGAAGATTTCCTTTTGGATATATGTGTTTATGCCTGGCCTCTAAAGATGTGTTCCTTCAAAACTAATTTATCATATTTGTTGACTCAAGAACTAATTGGTGTTATAAATAACATATGCACTTGCAGTATTTTCCACTTGGATAAGTACATTTATTTTTTATGTGCCTTCGGATCGTGTTCTGTTTGTACACTCCTGGGAAAACAGGACTGCCAGCTGCTTATGTCTAGAAAAGAACAAAATTTTGATAAATGAGAAGAAATAGAGTTCACAGTAAATAGTTTTTATGTACCATATTTTAGGAAGTAATTTATTTTTGTGTTTTCTTTATATATATGATATCAGTAAGAGTCTATATTCTTTGCAATGGGATGCTGAATATAATTTTTTAGAAAAAAGATTTTAAATGACTATTGCCTATGGAGGGGGGGTAGGTATTTCCACAATTAAAAGGACATAGAAAAAGGAAAACATTTTCAGCATTATAGTGTTCTAAATGTGCTGAAACTGGTCTTACTTTCATTGTGTTGTTGCCCACTGTTATGATGTCATAAGTGGAATACCAGTGTACAGAAAATAGACACCCTTAGGCCTCGGGACAGCTAAACAAGTCCCAAGGCCATTACGTTTGCTTTTTATGTTTATACTAGAGGCCCAGCACATGAAATTCATTCACGGGTACGGTTCCTAGGCCTGACCTGCGATCAGGGCCATCTTCCCCAGCTGCCGGCAGCTGGCCCATCCCCCTGCTGCCACCCACCTGCTGGCTGGGGGTAGGGACAGAGAGGTCAGCTGTTCCTGCCCGAGGTCAGCCATGCCTGCCCGCTCTCTGGCCCTGTCCCCACTGCAGGTCACCCTCTGTGATCTTGGCCTGGCACCACCCGTGGCCCTGCCATCCACCCCCGGTTCCCCATTCGCCATCGGGTGATGGGAGCCTGCCGGCCGGGGGGAAAGGACTGAGGTTGGCCCATCCCACCCACTTGCTGGCCCAGCCCCCCACTACCACCCACCCCCAGTTCCCCATTTGCCATTGGGCGATCTGAGCCTGACGACTGGCGGGGAGGAGGGACCGAGAGGTGGTTAGTGCACCTCATAGTGACTGGTTGAGTGGTCATTCTGGTCGTTCTTCCATTAGGGTCAATTTGCATATTACCCTTTTATTATATAGGATAGTCTATTCTCATTATTTCTGGTAGTGATGTTCTATAGAGTCTCCCTGTAGTGAAAAGGGATTCAGATGTTTGTTTTTTCTTTTTGTAATGCTAGTGCCTGACTTAAGCATTGATTGCCTAGGCATCCACTGCAAAGGCTCCTGTCTGAAGTAAAACACATTCTCAGCTACAAGGACAAAAGAACCAGGCTGCTTAGTTCCAAAGATGGTTGATATCAGTAAATGACCATTGGGAGACCTGTTTGTTTTCTATTCTAGTGCTTTAAAATCTTGCTTTTATGTTTTAAATTCCCCAGTAAAGAGTGAGCCCAATAAACCCTAGGCTCCCACCCTTGACCCCAATAAGGGCAGCACTCCAGGCCCATGCACTCTCTCACTCTCTACCGAAGACCTCTATGTGGTCCCTGGGGGTGCTGTGTAATTTCCAGGTTTTGTAAGTAATAAATCTGTATTTGTTCAAACTTTCCTAATGGTTATTGTTGAAGGGAGTCTTGTAACCATAAGAACCATAGGGCTGGTCCAATCACAACATTGGTTATTGATGGACTGAGACCAACAGAAAATACTCCATGAATTCTCAGTTAGTGAATAGTAATCCACTACTTCCAGAGGAAATACAGTTAGGTTCCTGTGAGTCTCTGGTCACAACATTTTTATCAATTGATCAACACATAATCTCATTTTATGAGTATTTTTATTTAAAAATATCTTAGTTTAGGACTTAGGAGAATGACCTGGGTTTGTGTCTTAGTTGTTTGGACTACAAAACAAAGTACCAT
The DNA here is from genome assembly GCF_000147115.1 of Myotis lucifugus. Classification (NCBI taxonomy): domain Eukaryota; kingdom Metazoa; phylum Chordata; class Mammalia; order Chiroptera; family Vespertilionidae; genus Myotis; species Myotis lucifugus. Next base: position 137,249 of record NW_005871211.1, on the reverse strand, counting down.
AGACTGGAAGGCTTATAAAAATCAAATTTGATTTGCATAGTTATGCAGTCTAGAGTCCAAGATCAAGATACCAGCATAGTTGCATTCTGATGAGAGCCTTCTTCCTGGTTTATATAGCCCAGTGATGGCGAACCTATGACACGTGTGTCAGAGGTGACACACAAACTCATTTTTTTGGTTAATTTTTCTTTGTTAAATGGCATTTAAATATATAAAATAAATATCAAAAATATAAGTCTTTGTTTTACTATGGTTGCAAATATCAAAAAATTTCTGTATGTGACACGGCACCAGAGTTAAGTTAGGGTTTTTCAAAATGCTGACACCCCAAGCTCAAAAGGTTCGCCATCACTGATATAGCCTGTACCTTCTTTATGTCCTTAAGTAGTGGAAGGTGTTCAGGATCTTTCTGGAGCTCCTTTTTATAAGGAATTAATCCCATTCATGAAGGCCCCACCTCATGGCTTAAGCACTTCCCAAAGACACTATCTACTAATACCCTCATATCTGGCATTAGGATTTCACCGTATGCATTTTAGGGAAAAACAAAGATCCAGAACATAGCAGTTTCTATTTCAACATCCATTTAATAATTTTTGGTTTCAGGGTGTTATTAATATGTTATTTGTGAATGTGAATTTAAAACACATCCTCAGCTTATATGTAATTTATTTACAATCTTTTCTAATGTAATTACTTTGAAATAATGAGACATACTAATGAAGAGAATCTTAACATATGCTTTGTTATAATTTCAGAATAAGGATGACCTTTTTTTAAAATCCTTACCACTGAGGATATGTTCCTTTATTTTTAATTGATTTGAGAGAAAGAGAAAGAGAAACATCAATGTGAGAGAGATACATTGGGGCAGAGGATTGAACCTGCAACCCAGGTATGTGCCCGTGACTGGTAATCAAACCTAAGACCCTTTGATGTATGGCCTGATGCTCTAACCATTTGGCATACTGTTCAGGGTATAAATATTTTTATATAAATAGAAATAAAGTTATTTTTCCCTGAAAGTGTTTCAGAGAATCCCTTTTGGCTTAATCATATTCTTATCATTTCTTATTACAGAATTGGGAAAAAGTTTACAGTAATTCTATAGTTACTGGCAATTTAGAAATATATATATAGGCAAAAGTAGGCTTACAGTTGTGTGTAAGCGAAACAGTTTATTATTGTATTATTATTTATTTATTATTGTATTATTTTCTATTTTAACAACTGCCAACCTACTTTTGCCTCATCCTGTATGTATTTTGGGAAGGGGTATGAGGAGCTGCATGATCTCCAGCAGGGGATGTCAGGAACCCAAATAAAACATTTATGTTATGTACTCATTCTAATACACTTTTTCAAACTAGTGAGTGAAATACCTCTTTATTATTAAAAAACTAGTGGCCCAGTGCATGAAATTTGTGCATGGGGGAGGGGGTGTTCCTCAGCCCGGCCTGCACTCTCTCTATTCTGGGACCCTTGAAGGATGTCCTACTGCTGGTTTACAGGGATTGGGCCTAAACCGGCAGTCGGACATCCCTCTCGCAATCAGGGACTGCTGGCTCCTAACCACTCACCTTCCTGCCTGCAAGCATGATTGCCCCTAACCACTCTACCTGCCGACCTGCTTGTCCCCAACTGCCCTGCCCCGCCAGCCTAATCACCCCCAACTGCCCTCCCTGCTGGCCTGCTTGCCCCCACCTTCCCTCCCCACTGGCCTTCTCACCCCTAACTGCCCCCCTGCTGGCCTTCTCACTCCAAACTGACCCCCACTGTCCTTATCACCTCCAACTGACCCCCACTGATGGCCTGCTGGTCCCCAACTGGCCCTTCTGCTGGTCTGCTTACTTTCAATGGCCCCGCCCTCCACCAGCCTGATCACCCACAACTGCCCTCCTCTCTTGGCTTCTAACCGCCTCTACCTCGGCCCCGCCACCATGGCTTTGTCCAGAAGAACATCTGGAAGGTCTCCTGGAAGGTCTCCCAGTCTAATTAGCATATTACCCTTTTATTAGTATAGATAGAGGCCTGCTGTACTGGTGGGGGCCTGAAGGGTGTCATGGATCAGGGTGGGGGTTCCCTTGGGGTGTGGCCAACCTGGGTGAGGGGCTGAGGGCTGTTTTCAGGCTGGCCACACCCCTTTCAGGTTGGGAGTCTCTGCTGGGGTGCCTGGCCAGCCTTGGTGAGGGGCTGATGGCTGTTTTCAGGCTGGCCAAGCCCCCCAGCTGGAACCCTCACCCCATGAGGGTGTGACCAGCCTGAGTGAGGGGCTGATGGCTGTTTGCAGGCTGGCCACACCCCCTTCAGGTGGGGGTCCCCACTGAGGTGCCTGGCCAGCCTGGGTGAGGGGCTGATGGCTTTTTTCAGACTGGCCACACCCCCTTCAGGTGGGGGTCCCTGCTGGGGTGCTGGCCAGCCTGGGTGAGAGGCTGAGGCTTGTTTGCAGGCTGGCCACACCCTCTTCAGGATAGGCGTCCCTGATGGGGTGCCTGGCTAGCCTTGGTGAGTGGCTGGTGGCTGTTTGTGGGCTGGCCAGGGCCCCAGGCAACCCAGGCTCCCAGACCCTCCTTGAGTGGAGGCCACAGCGGCTGGAAGCAGGTATCTGGGATTTATTTTTCTTCTATAATTGAAACTTTGTAGCCTTGAGCGGAGCCCACAGCTGGCCAAAACAGGAGGAAAGCTTGGCTTCCTCCATCACTAGGGGCAACCCAAGCCTCCTGTTCACTCCAGCTTGTGGCTGCGGCTATCTTGGTTGGGTTTATTTGCATACTCACTCCTGATTGGCTTGTGGGCATGGCTTGTGGGCGTGGCTTATGGATGTAGCAGAGTTATGGTCAATTGCATGTTTCTCTTTTATTAGATAAGATGGCTAAGAAATGTAAACTATGACTATGTACTTTCATATAAAATTTCAAGTAAACTTATATGTTAGAGGAGGCATAGACTTTTAAAATAGACTTATTTTGACTATAGGTTTTCACTTTCATCACTGAAAATTTGGTGCCATTCTCTTCTAGCCTGGAAAGTTTCTGTTGAAAAATCATCTGATAGTTTTGTGGGAGCGCCCTTGTACATAACTAACTGCTTTTCTCTTGTTACTTTTAAGATTATCTCTTTGTCTTTAACATTTGGCATTTTAATTATGATGATATATCTTAGTGTGAGCCTATTTGAGTTCATCTCGTTTGGGATGCTCTGCTCTTGCTGGATTTGTATCTCTATATCCTTTGCTTGGTAAGAGAAATTTTCAGTCATTATTTCTTCTAAACATTATTTTTTTAAAATAAATGCAATGAAGGAACAATCTATTTTCATATGTAGTATATGGGAAACATAACCTTCAAGCTACAATTTCTACCCATACCATCTGCTTTTATTTATTAAGAGTCTATTTGATCTGAATCATGTGGGTAATTGCTTCAATCTTTCATGTTACATGTCATTTTTCAATCACAATTCTAAAAAAAGAGCAACAAAATGAAAATAAATTGGCCTTATTTTGAAAAAATATCAGATCCTAGTTTTTTCTTCAACCACAATTAATTTAGCAACATGTTTACTTTCATTAATCAATGCTTGTTTTAAGAATAAATACATATCCATTTCTCATATTCAAACTGATATGTTACAATTGTTGATATTTCATTTTTTAAATTAGAATATTTTGTATGTCTTTTTAAAATTTAATTAAAGAGTAAAATGGAAGGTTATTGCCTTTAATTATGAAAATACATACATATGTTGTTATTAGAAGAAAACAATAAAAATCACCAAAGAAATAAAGTTTAGGTTGAGGTTTCTCAAAACAAGAATGAAACCTCAGGAAAAAAGGATGGAAGAACTACAATGACAAGGAAGGTCTTGGGTCGATCAAGTTTCAGATTTATTTTTTAATATTTTTAAATATATATTTTTTATTGATTTCAGAGAGAAGAAGGGAGAGAGAGAAATAGAAACATCAATGATGAGAGAGAATCATTGATTGGTTGCCTCCTGCACTCCCTACTGGGGATCGAGCCCACAACCGGGCATATACCCTGACTGGGAATCAAACCCTGACCTCCTGGTTCATAGGTCAATGCTCAACCATTGAGCCACACCAGCCTGACTCTTTTGGCCTTTTAGTTGTGAGAAGGGCCTCTATATTTTTGGAAGTGCAGCTGTAAAATAGTAAAAGTAAATTGAGCTAAAGGAATCTCCACTATTCATGCCAAATCATTTAGCAGCATATTAAATCATCATTTGAATAATTTATACATGGTAATTGTCATGATGTGATGTGGGGCTTGTAATTATCAGCAGCTTTTTAAAAATTAGGTTTCCAGGCTTAATTTTAGATAATAAATCCAAGGTTAAAGCTCAGGGAGACTAGTCTATGAATAAACCTTAAGCCAATGTTTTTAGTAGAGTCAAGTACAGCTGGCCTTAGTCAGCATCTTTCAACCACAGGTCCTAATTCTAAATGTCCTGACTCGTTACAGACACTGTGAATACTCGGTGTATATAAACTCACCTTTCATTCCCAGTTCCAACCCAGGACCAAATATTCTAAGAAAGCTGAAAATGTTCCCCAAACCAGTCACATAGGACAACCTGTTTCTAGTTAACAGGGCTCAGGGTGTCCTAATGTAGGTGGGAATGATAGCCACCAGAATTGGCACTTAGTCTTTACAGGTAAAGCAAACGTAATTACACTGGGCACTGAGTCCCCCCAACCTGCAGGGATCTCTGACCATGGCTAATACATAATCAGGTTCTTAGGGAGTAAAGAAGATGAGAAATTGACTAGAATGTTTGACTTGTAAACTGGGGAAAAATCAAAAAGATCCCAGAGCTAGTAAGGATGGTATTAAACACAGTAATGTAAAATCATGATTCAAGTTTTCAGATCTAGTAATCATGGTTTTAATATATTTTAGTGCTGTGTATTTGATTTAGCTTTCAATAATAGCTGCCTTTGAAACTGACATTCCAAATTCCTGAAAAATTAATAATCAACACACCTGTAGTTCTATGACACCATTGATTCCAGGAGATGCCAGTCTTTGAGAACAGATGGGGATGGAGAGTCCTGTAAGTTGTAGAATTTAGCTGTCATTCTCCATGGCTAGGGGGCTGCTAGAGGGCTTTGAATCCAGAGAAGTGATCTATTATTTTTAAAAATTATTTTGCTTTCTCTCTTGAAAGAAATATATTTTTATTGATTTTAGAGAGAAAGGGAAAGGGAGAGAAATATCAATGATGAGAGAGAACTACTGGTTGGCTGCCTCCTGCATGCCCCCTACTGGGGATTGAGCCCACAACCAGGGCATGTAGCCTTGACCGGAATGGAACCTGGGACCCTTCAGTCCCCAGGCTGACACTCTATCCACTGAGCCAAACCAGCCAGGACCTGCTTTCTTTCTTGATAATAGCTTGGATTATGGCAAATGAAGAATCAGTAACACAAGTCAGGAGGATATTTCAGTATTCCAGGGAAGAAACAATGTGTCTTGGAGTTAATAAAAGGGTTAGTAGAAGATATAGGAACAAATGGCTAGATCCAAGATACCTTTTGAAGGTAAAGATAATAAAATGATTGAAGGGGAGTGTAAGAATAAGAAAAGAGCCGGGTATTTTTACCGTGGAATTCTAGAAGGGTGAGGTTGTTCATTAACTGAGATGAAGAGGCAGTGGGTAGAATATGATAATGTCCTGTAAACTGTTGAACACAATAAGTTTAAAATGGCCATTTTGCAAGTGGAAATGTTGAGCAGCAGTCAAATATGAGTCTGGAGGTTAAGTATTTAAATAACTAACCATAATGGAAGACTTTACTCCCAAATGGCTTTAATAATAAAGGCTTAATAGTAATTTAATTACCTGGCAGATAAGACAATCAGTGCCTTTCATTAACTAGGAAAATTTTAAATGATTTCCCATGTGCATACATAATAAGTGTAATCATGGTGTTTGGGGGATTTATAGGGTTATAATTAATGATGTTGATAAGTGGTATAGAAAATGCTGGTCTTTCAGCATTTAAGTCTGGTTAAGGTCTGTCACTCAAGCAAATTCTGTGTCAAGCAAATTCTGTGTTTCTAATGTGCATCAATCTATCTCTTTATTGTCCTCAAAAAGTAATAAAAAAGAATTATAATCTGAATTTGTAATGATTGCATATAAATAGTGTCCTAGCTCAATTTTGAAAATGAAATATATTTTAATAAACATTGCCTTTATAATTATTCATTTATAATTATTCAAAGTGTGTGCATACATTTTTGGGACATATATATTATATATATCATATATATAATATATATGTATGTTATATATATATATATATATATGTAAATTTTGTTTTTAAAAATTCTGTGTTCACATTTATCAATGTTATTTCAGGATCCTAACAATAAAATCTACCAGTTTCCAAAACTAGAAGCAGGCAAAAACCACATTAATGTTCTTGTAATAATTGTATAGCCATTATATAATTTAATACTTAGAATAATTGCATCAGGTGAATAACACTTTAATTAGTGGTCCCAGCAACAGCTTTGGAGGATTGAACACAGATATTTTGGTGAATGCCTTCCTTCCTGTCTAGTCTTATTTGCATAAGTCACTGCAATTTGGCTGCCACCACTGAGTGGGAACCAGAGGTAAGGATCCTGAGCTCTGTTGACAAGGCCTTGGTTCTGATTCACAGTTACCAGTGCCCACAGTTCTTGGTATACAGCTAGACCGCATTTCTATGCTGTGCTCAGCCCAAGGGAAATATGTAGTTATCCTTATTCCCTGTCAAATGCAATCTACTTCAGGGAATCTACCTAATCACATCCTATATAATAAAAAGCTAATATGCTAATTAGACCAGACAGCAGAACGACCATCCAGATGACCTTCCAGACAAAACAGGGGCTGTGAGGGCCATGCCCCTTGCACAAATTTTGTGCATTGGGCTCTAGTGTCAAAATTAAAATAAGTGGAATACCTTTAAAAAAATAAAATACTGTTATTAAGCAATGTTACCCCAGTAAATTTAGTTTTTAAAATTCTATGGAACATATTTTAATAAAATGCTCTGGATAAACAAAGGAAGGAGAGACCATAGTCAGCAGGATAAATCAGGAAAGCCTTTAATGGGGAAAGTAGTGTCAAGTTTAAATTTGAGGAATGAGCATAATATCAACAGGTAGAAATAATAGCAAGAGTTCACTAGGCAGAAGGGTATAATGTGAGCAAAATTCAGATGTTGGACCGAGCTAACATTTGGAAACAAATATCCAAGCATGCTTAGAATGCAGTCAGTATAGGGAATGATACACATCAAGGCTGGAAAATATTTTGCAGTGATATTGTGAGGCTTAAAAGCTAGTGAGGTATTTCATTTTAATAGAAATTGTCCTTCATTCCATGTTTTTAAAATTAAATAATTGATAAGATTGCAATTACATTTGGAAAGTAATTAGTTGGGTAACGAGCATTGCAGAAGCTCAGTCAGGACAGTGGCAGTAGGGATTGAAGAATGGGTTACAGTGGGAAATGTAGTTGGAAACCACAGGAGTTGGAAAATAATTGGACATGTGAGATAAAAAAGAAAGTTGAACCAGCATGGGCTGTGGAGTTTTAAGCCACAGCGACAGAATGGTCCTGAAATTAAGCAGAATAGGGGCATTGAGAACAGATGCGGGTGTGAGGAGATGTCCAGTGTCGCACATGTTCGCATATTAAATAGATGGCAGCTGGGCATCAGGTCTCCACATCCTCTGAATAATGAATGGAGAAGAGAGGGTTACAATTATGTGCCCTGAGTGTTTTCAGAAGATAGATATTAATTGAAGCCTAAGAAAGTGGGTATGATTCTGGTGATCTTAAAAGGAAAATTCAACATACATCTTAATCTTTTCTGTTCTAACTAGGCCATCTACCATTAAAAAAAAACCCTCAATTTTGAACTTCATCTGCCCATTTATGTTATTCTTTCCTTATAAGAATTGAGTTGGCCTGGCCGGTATGGCTCAGTGGATGAGTATCAACTTATGAACCAGGAGGTTACAGGTTGAATTCTCAGTCAGGGCACATGCCTGGATTGTGGGCTCGATCTCCCGTAGGGAGCATGCAGGAGGCAGTCAATCAGTAATTTTCTCTCATCTTGATGATTCTCTCTCTCATTCTCTCTCCATTCCTCTCTGAAATCAATTAAAATATTAAAAAATAATTAAACGGGTTATGAAAATACAATTCTTTCACACTAGGAAGTGTAGGAAGACTGCTAAGTGCCACCCCATATCCTCTTCTTTCTCACTACAAATTCTGCTTTTAGTTATAGCGTTAAAAAGGCCAGCTTAAAAATATGTTAATAATAAAAATTGTTTTCTCATCTCCTCTTGTCATGTAAAACATTTTGGACAATGTGATGAAAGAAGGCCCAGAGAAACTTCCAGGGGCTCAGTTACCCAGCATGCTCCACTCTTAGCTGGGGACCTGGCAGCCACCTGGACATCATGAAAATGAGACTTATACCAAAATCAAGGAGAGGAAAGATGTTAAGGAATGTGCATTCACTGATGGCACTGTGACCTGCTCTAATCTTGAACTCTCTACTCTGAATGTCCTGTGCTTGAGAAAGCACTGTGGTTATAATTTAAGGCACTATTTTAGAGTTTCTTGTTCCTAGGCGAAATACAATTCTGAACTCATTAAATGAATTCAGTGTTTTCCTGTGCCAACCTGCTATAAAATGGTTATGTAGATTTTCTTATCATCACCACCAGCAATGTTCAGTTTGAAGGGAAAACAATATAAACATTCCATGATATGTCACACAATTGAAGTGATCTAACAATTTGCATTAAACTAGACATAGATTTGTATGTGTGTGTGTGTTCTTTTCGAATGACAAGGCTGTTTGTCACCTTTAAATGACTTCAGTTTCCTGTTGCAATCACCTTTGTTAATGAGTAGGAACAAATATGTCTTTTGAATCTAAGTAAACATTCTATCACTCACAGGAACCAGCCAAGAAGGCATAACTTCTTGACATCCTTTGATTTCATATTTCTAGTGTGCTTGCTTGGCGCAGTGTTAAATGCATACAAATACCCGAGGGGCGGGTAAAAAGAAGTTTTACCAGCTAGTGGTTTGCTTCCTTTGAGGTAGGCAGCATATAGAATATGCTGGAAAATGGGAGGCATAAAAAAACACACAAAACATATCAAGACCAGAAAACAAACCTGATTACCTTATCTTGAGTAACACATATTTTGTCTGTGTATTATACACTGTATTCTTACAGTAAAATAAGCTAGAGAAAAAGTTATTAACAAAATTATAAGAAAGAGAAAATACATTTCCAGTACTGTACACATTTATTTAAAAAACTAGAGGCCTGATGCACGAAATTTGTGTGGGGGTTGGGGGGACGGGGGTCCCTCAGACTGGCCTGCACACTCTCGCAATCTGGGACCCCTCAGGGGCAGTCAGACATCCCTCTCGCAATCTGGGAGCACTGGCTCCTAACTGTTTGCCTACCTGCCTGCCTGTTTGCCCCTAACCACTCTGCCTGCCTGCCTGATCACCCCTAACCACTCACCTGCCTGCCTGATTGCCCCTAACCACTCTGCCTGCCTGCCTGATCACCCCTAACCACTCACCTGCCTGCCTGATTGCCCCTAACCGTCTCTGCCATGGCCCCCGCCACTGTGGCTTCATCCAGAAGGCCGTCCGGAAGGTCGTTTCGCTGTCCGGTCTAATTAGCATATTACCCTTTTATTATAGATTGGTGTATAAGAAGACCCATGAAGTTCGAACGCATATTGTCCAAGGGCTAATGTAATTAACACTCTAAGTGTCCAATAATTGGAAATTGTTGGAACACTCATTGATTGAGTTTTATAAGGGAGATAATAGTTGCTCCCGTCTCTATGTTGATTATATGAACCTGGAGAGTTGAATTGGTTTAAGGGTGATGAGGTATTGGAGCCATACAATTTATCAAACAATGGAAGGGATAGGAGAGAAGATATTGAACAGACCATGATATTTGGAAAAGTGAATTAGAAATATTTGTATCATTCGCGTGAAAAAATAAAATAAATACAATAACATCAGGTAGATGAAATCCAGTAAGTCATAACTCTGAGTAGAAAAATGAGTCTTTAAAAGAGTTAAAGTTGAGGCTACATTGGGGATATTTAGAGAATACAAGAAATATTGAAATATTAACACATGTGACCTTAAGCATCTAGTCTAAATATGATGTTAACAGAATGATAGATTGCCTGCTAATAGCTACATTTATTATGCTAACCTCTGCAACATTGAAATAGGAAAGTATAACTTATTTTTATCTATTATTTGCATCATTAGTACCACTATAAAATGTTTTACTCAGCTGTGAAGTAATTTACCAAGACTATAGTTACTATAATTTAAAACTGGAGAGATTTCTGGAAAATATATTACAGGAAATAGCTCTGCTTGGCAACACAATGCCCCAGTTGACCCAATAGGTCTTACCTGCCAGCAATTTCTTCAGAAATGTGCAAGGTATAATACATAGGGCAATTATAGTATATATGTAAATTATTCTACATGTCTATTGTAGGCATCATGCTGCCAAATGAAATACATTTTCTCCCATTTATCTATAAATTACCATAATTAACATCATATATTTTTGTAGCTACTATATCTCATATATCTTCTAATTCACAGCATTTAGTAGCAAGATAATTACATTACTTTTCTATAAAACAGCACAAAGCACAGGGAATTTTCTTACAAAAGGTTTTCCTTCAATGGGTGGGCAAATCAATGTAATAGCAAGCATATTTTTTAACATGAACAGAAAATTCTGGTCAGTTAATATGGCAGATATAATGGCATGATTTGATTCTCCTGGCCTCCTGTCCCACTCAAACACAAAGTCATCAAAAGCAAAATATAAAAGAGAAAATGTAAAAGGAACAACCTTGGTTCAAGATAAACACAACAGTAAGTAAAATATAGAGTATGATAGATTCTGAGTCAGAAAAGATGCATAAGAGGCTTTACTCTATGGGGTACTAGGGTTTTCAAGTTTTTTCTGAAAGATGGGAACATGTTTTGAGTTCTTGAAATCAGAAACTGAGATAGAGCACTCTCTCTCTCTCTCTCTCTCCCTTCCTCTCTCTCTCTCTCTCTCTCTCTCTCTCTCTCTCTCTCTCTCTCTCTTTCTCTCTTTCATCTTTCAGAGAGATTAGAGAGTGAGCCTTAATGCATACAAATTAAAGAGATAATAATTGGTTAAATTGAGGTCTTGGGAAGGAACGAAGATTGTGACAACACAATATAACTGTATTGCAAATGCAATTTTCTATGAATCAAAATGACCACTTAAAGAGGAGAAATATGAAATGCCATGAATTAGCTTGTATAAATTTTCATATCTCATTAGTTATGAAATCAGGTCTGTAGCAAATCTTTCTCAGTTTTATATCCTTTCCGATATATATTAAAAATATTTTCTAAAGAATTTTAAAAAGGGAAAATAAACTATAATGTGGAGTTCGGAGCACTATCCTCCCCTTCAACACTTCAATCAGAAACATTCCAGGTTAGTCTTTTTGTTTGACTTTCTCACAAAATTTGCAAAAGAACATTTCCATCCTACATATAAATTTGCAAATCTAAGTCAGAAAACAGAAAATGGCATGAGAAAGCAAGATGCAAATTTTAGACAAGGTTTTTGTGTGTCTCGCACAGAGTATTTGATATTGCCCGTTTAGACATACAGAGGCTGTGAGGCTGTGTTTCCAGCTTATTTTGGAAAAAGAAAAAAGAGAAGAAAAATACCAAGCCACACTTGGCAAGCTGGCATTCCTATAATGCAGTAGCCAGCTGGAACAAAGTAACACAGTCACCATAGAAAGAATCTGGGTGCTTGGGTGACCCTGCACCCATCAGCATTACCATCGCTTAAAATTCTTCCCGAACTGCCAGCCTCACTTATTTGCATCAAAGATTAAGCCGCCACATACAATTGGATTGGGTCATTGCCAAGTTACTATTTTTGCAATGAATTGTGAGCCAATGAGTAAAGTATGTAGCACCTAAAATATGGGAATAAAAACAAGATTAATGATTGGGTATCTTTCTTTTTCTTTTGCAATGGATAAAAGACTAGGCGTAAAACTGAACTTTTTAAGATAAATACACTTTTTTTATAAATCAATATATAATTTCAACCTCCATTCCTCTAGGGCTATGGAAGATTAATCTCAGTCAAGTTGGGCTTCTTTTCCTTAAGTCCAAGTTGTTCAATAGTTTGGGGGATGATTAGGGTGTCAGGGGCTCATATATCTTTTAAGTAATCTGGCTGCATGGGGATCCTCTGAGACTTCTGGCGCCAATCTGTGCAGGTTGTCACTGATCTGATTCTGTTTAGCCTTTCAGGAGGACCACTCAATAGTTTCCATGCCACGCTTTCAGGCATGAACAGCATCAGGTGGATTCTTTGTCACTCTGGGACATGGGTAAGGTGTGCGGCCATCAATGGCCTTTGGCTGCTTTCTTCTTAGTCAAACCCATTTCCAGAAGCAGTGAGCACAGAATAGCCTAAGTCAGTGGTCGGCAAACTCATTAGTCAACAGCCAAATATCAACAGTACAACGATTGAAATTTCTTTTGAGAGCCAAATTTTTTAAACTATATAGGTAGGTACATTGTTATTCACTTAATTAGGGTACTCCTAAGGCTTAGGAAGAGCCACACTCAAGGGGCCAAAGATCCGCATGTGGCTCGCGAGCCCCAGTTTGCTGACCACGGGCCTAAGTGATTACATGGCACAGAGAGAGAACTACTAAGAGAAGAAAATAAAATCCAGCCTCATATACAAACAGAATCTACAATCCATAAAATTGTGTTGATTAAATCACATGTCATTCTATTTTAAAAATATATATTTTTTTATTGATTTCAGAGAGGAAGGAAGAGGTAGAGAGATAGAAATATCAATGATAAGAGAGAATCATTGATTGGCTGCCTCCTGCATGCCCCCTTCTGGGGATTGAGCCCACAACCAGGGCATGTGCATGCCCTGACTGGGAATCCAACAGTGACCTACTGGTTCATAGGATGACACTCAACCACTGAGCCATGCCAGCTGGGCATATCATTCTTAATTTCCTTTAGGTAACATCCCTTGTGCCAGGAGCCCAAATATAGTTACCAAAGCTCCACAATACAAAGGGATAAGTAAAGCAACCAGCTGAAAACCTAATTAAATTCACTGGACCATGAAATACACAAATGTCTAATATATGTTATGGGCGAGGCAAACAAATAAAAACTTTGTGTGTACTGGCAGAGGAAAAGAGGAGGGGCATAGCTCACATTGATAATGAATGGATCTCATGCATGCATGAAGAGAACATTGGGAGAATGCAAGAATGGAAGAGTAATATTAAGCGATAGGGAATTAGAAAAGAATAGAAAACACAGTTCATATTGGTAAATATAGCATAGTCACTTGACAAAATCCAAGACACTATCTGAAGCCTTAACTTCTAGAACTCATTGTGGTTTTGACAGTTGTATGTGTGTACACACTTGTGCAGGCACACACAGTTTATTTTATTAATATATAAATGTAATTCATTTTAAATAATTGATTACTTAGGTGCATTAATTATATGTGATAATCCCATTTCAAATTTATCTCTGTAGTGAAGTTACTTTCTCACACTGAGGTATGGAACAATTTCTTCAGAGTAGAGGGGAAGTCTGTTGCTCTCTGTGGCATCCCCATTTTCCCATATATTTTGTTTAAATATGAAAGCTATTTTTAATACTCCATTCTTCATTAACAAAAATTTCCATTAGATCTTTACGCTCTTTCTATACTTTGTTCTGAGAAATCCGTCTCTTCCTTTGAACACCTGCTCTCACCACCATAGCTAGATTAATACAACCTCGTCTTCAAGGTTTTCCAAATCTTTACTTTCATGTAGTTTCCAAATGGAGCCTATAAGCAAATATCCCCCAGGAACAAAGTCAGGGGCCGCGGATTACCTTGGACAAGAGAGTTCTAGTATCATGGAACGTGTCTACCGAACGGGGTAGCCAAATAATTTACCTAACAGCCAGGAACGAAATTTGTCACAATGCCCACCTGGAGGATTTGATAATTTGTCTGGATCAATGAAAGCAGTATGTCTGTATGTTTTCATACATTCACTTTCCAAATGGGAGTTTTAGTTTCGGGTTTCCAGTTCCTTTCCTCCTATTTTATATATGAGGTCTCTGGGTATGATAACTTGCATTTTGGTTTACTGGTTGTCAGGTTGCGAGGAGGTTATACAGACCTGATGAAAGGACTGACTTTGACTTTGAAGCTGGAAACATGACTGAATGGGTTGCTTTGGGCCTATAGAAAATTAATCTCAGTCAAAATTAATCTCGAGGAGAGGATGTTTGCATTCTACATGTGGAAGGAAAGCTTAGTGCTCTCACACTAATACAAATATCTCAACAAGAAAACCCAACACAGTGATCCAAAATGCCTTGTCTTAAAGGTCTTATAACTGAGTTTCTCCTTATCACAGGCATTTATGTGGGGTTTTTTTCCATCTACATAATGAAGAAAATAATAATGCCTCTTTATAACTGTGTAGGAAGGAAACTGTAAAATCATTTGCATGGAATATAACAGTGTATTTTAGCTATTACCTTTGTGGTGACTATTGCCATCTGGTTATTCCTGTTAGCTATCAGACTTGGAGCCTCTTTATGCATTTCAGGATGATTGTCTGGTTCAGGTCACTTCTTGGGACCAGAAACTCTTCTCAATCTATCGATCACTCTTTGAACTCTGGTTTCAAACACACTGGGACCCATGGGACCATGCTCCTACCTGTACCTGACTACACTTGCACTCTAATTTATAGACTTTTCTATTGCTGTTGTTCCCTTGAAAATTCTTGTACTTGTGTCTCCCAGGTATCCAGCCACTTATACTAATTGATTACCTTTCTCAAGTATTTAATGGAGGCCCTAAGGCTATGCAGCAATCATTCTGTGATTCCCTCCTAATCATTATTCCACCTGTTTCAGACTTTCTCCTCCCAATTCACTATCCAGCTCCCTCTTCACCCTTACCTTCATTTTACAGAAACACACTTTAATTTCCTGCTGTGGAATCTACAAACCTACTTTTACTCATTCTGCTCTTTTCCACCTTCTCTCCTCTCATAATGATAAGAGGTGTATTTTATTCTCTCTAAAGTTAATCCTTCCATGTAATCTTTGCCTTCTATGGTGTCTTAGTCTGTGCAGGCTGCTATAAGAGAATATCATAGACAGGATGGCTTATAAACAACAGACATTTTTCCCCCCTCACAGTCCTAGAGGATGCAAGTCTAAGATCTAGAGGTCAGGTTCTGGTGAGAACCTCTCCTAGGTTGCAGGCATGGCTGAAAGAGAGCTAGCCAGCTCACTGGCCTTTTCTTATAAGGTCACTAAACCCACTCATGAGGGACCCATCTTCACAATCCAATTAGCTCTCAAAGGCCTCACCTCCAAATACCATCCTAACCACTGTCTCCACACTTGTCTGCACTAGAAGCCATTTCTATGGGCTCTATCTAAATGTGTATCTCCCTTGTCAGTGAATATATCACATTTTTTATGTAGGTGCACTTCTATTTACCTCCAAAATATGGTCTTTGTAACATTACCCTGTATTCCATATTGTTTATGCTTGACTCTTCAGTCCATCGCACAATGTATTAATGAATCTGCTAAATAGTGCAAATAGTCCTCTTTCTACTCAAACCAGTTTTTCTCCCTTTCCTCACCAGCATGCCACAGTGGAGTCTTCATTCTTATGATTAATCTTTATAGGGTATAAACATAATGCAAGATAAATCTCAACCAACATTAGCAGCACATAATAGGCAGAGTTGGATATTTGAGCATGCACATTAAACTCAATTTGTTAATAAATGGAGAGTGAATGGGAAGTTTTAAGTAGTCATCACTAAAAGGCACTCAAACCATGAACTTAGGTTCCCTGCTCAGTCTAGTCAACTAAAGAAAACTGAAATGCATTAATAATATTCTCAGTAGAAATGTGGGGTTGGTACTAATCTCTGAATTATTTAATAGTAGACACTGCGATCTAGAGGATGGAATATTCATTAACTTGGCAGATAACATTAAACAAGAGAAGAATGTAAAAACTAAAAATGTAAAACATAAAAATCACCATTTGAAGTACCCGCACTGAATGAGAAACACAAGGAAAAAACGCAGTCAAGATAAGATGAGGGTAATACATCTGAAGAGAAAAATAATTTTTCAACGCACAAATACAAGAAATGCAAGTATGGCAGAAAAATAGCTAAGTGTCATAACAGATAATAACTAACCATGATCAGTGATGCAGCCCTGGAGAAAGCAAATGCAGTGCTGAATTCTTAAACAGGAGCCATGCACGAAGGAACCATGAGGTAATTCTCAGATTCACCAGTGACTTGACTTGTTTTCATAATAAACATTAATGCTCTTGTGGGAAATGTAAGGGGAGTTCATAAGGCAGTGGAGTTAGTTTCATGTTTAAAGCTAGTTATAAAGAAAAGGCAAGAAAGGATTATTCGTGGGGACAACACAGATGAGACAAATGTGATATATAATACATCACAGTTCTCCATAAAGGATGAAGCCCAGGTAATGCCACCAAACCTAATCACTCAGAAGAATAAAGAGCAATATATAAATGTGGACAAGATGTGGGGAGGATTTCTATGAGCTGATAAAATACTAGCAGGGGATACTACAAAGATAAAGATTAAAATTGATTTTTCTTTGAATGGCTTAAATAAAATCCTATCTAACTGAGGATAGACTAAATTGCTTTCAATTTACTCCTAATCTTCATAGAAATGTGGATGCGATTATTTTAATATTGATTCTGACAGACAAAAAAGAAAAACAACAACCAAAAAACCAAAAAACATGTAATCTCCAGGATAAATCTTTATAAAGAGTACAAACTCTTTGTAAAGATAACAGTGTGGACAAAGTCGATAGCGGATAACATTGTGTCACATGTGGTGTACGGCAATGAGGACGAGCCTCAGAGACCTTCCACGTAATGATAACAATTAGCCGTGACAAATGCATGCTTTGCCAGGTGCAGGCTGAGCACATGGAATGCACTGTCGTTTCTAATTTTATTAGTGAATCTATGTGTATATAACATTATCCTCTCCAGCTTACACTGTGGATATTGAGGTTGACTAGTTGAAACACAGGCAGACAGTCATATAACTACAGCATGTTACTCAAACTTATGATCATCTGACGCTACAACTCGTGTTCTTAACCATAAGCAATGTTAAGATTTAAGTAGGAATTTATTTTATTTTTTTTCTATGCCCCCCACTGTTTCTCCAGAGCAATGCACATAGTAGTTGTGTGAGGAATACTAATTAAAAGACTAGGCTGGCCAGTGAGGCTCCATGGTTGAGTGTCGACCTATGAACCAGGAGGTCACAGTTCAATTCCCGGTCAGGGCACATGCCCAGGTTGCAGGCTTGATCCCTAGTGTGGAGAGTGCAGGAGGCAGCCGATTAATGATTCTCATCATTGATGTGTCTATCTCTCTATCTCTCTCTCCCTCTTCCTTTCTCTCTCTGAAATCAATTAAAAAATATATATATATATAAAAACTACATTGCATTTTTGTAAGTATTAGGAGATAAGTTGGAAAATGCAAAATTTATAAATATATACACAGAGGAATGCAATTTTAATTTGTGTGAGACTGATATTCTTCATTAGACATTTATCATATCAAATAGCTATGCTATATTTCTGTGTCTATATCTTTGATGTTTACACTATAAAACAATACTTTTTATGATCATGA